>NC_056728.1:1887994254-1888049254 GCF_019279795.1 Protopterus annectens | reverse complement strand
AAATAATCAAATAAAAGACAATGTTTCTTCTTAGCAAACACACTGCGGGACCACAACACAAATAAAAATTCAAACACCTTTATTTAGCAACTCAGAATGTTAAGTACTTTTCCTCAAAACAGTGCTTTCAACCCTAGTTTACGAAATACAAAAAGACTCTTCCCCCTTTTGCATATGAATATATCTATCCCTCTCTCTCTCTCTCTATATATATATATATATATATATATATATATATATGTGTGTGTGTGTGTGTGTGTGTGTGTGTGTGTGTGTGTGTGTGTGTGAGTGACACTGCTTTGGGGGGAGTGCCAGGCTGCCAGCCCAGCTATCTAGAATTTTGTAAATAATCATATGTCATTTGCGAATATCAACATGATTCATATGCTTTTTTTACAAATGTAAGTGAAACGTATGTTATGTGTATATTAAACTACTGGTACAGAAGTCTGTGTTGAACAGGGTTTGTATAGTACTGAGCTTCAAGAATGTAACCACAGCATACCCTGCTGGAACACAGAAAATTAACTTACAAAACATCAAGAAAATAAGTTGAAGTGCTTTATGATATGCTGTAAAAGTTAGTTAATGCAGCAAGGAGACAGGAAGTCAAGAGCTAGAGATTTTTGTATTGTCTTGAAACAGAAATAATTACTAGGTTTCAAATGTAAAAGCCTTTTATTCATTTACAGCTTTTAAGTTCTGCAAACTTCTGAGAGATATGTACTTCTCACACAGAGATGTTAAAATTCTGTTAGTATCTGTTTAGCCTGGGAACTGAAGTCAGGTGACAAAGAGTGATGTCATCCAAGCTAACCCAGCAGTAATATGTATTATTAATTTAAGAACTCTCTCAGAGAGAGACTGGCATTTTGTATCTTGTCTTGGACCTAGAAACATACACTCAGCACTTCTGCCTGCATGTTGTCTGTAAGTAAGACTTAGGGCATAGTATCTCTCTTAGATATAGATAGGAATATAGTAAAGATTAGTTTAGATGTTTTCTGTATTTCTTTGAGACTGTCCTGCAATGTTGCTTTAAAATATTTCCTGTGATTCGGAACTCTGAAGTAACTGTGCTTGTTTTCTGAGTATTGTCTTGTTCTTTTATTATTTATTATTAAATACATCTAAACATATATTTGTGGCTGATACTTGTGAGACATATTTAAGCTCTTAAAGTACTTGCATATGTATTTGGTGACACTGTACAGGCCAAAACTAAATAGCCTTGCAAGTCTTGGTCAACACTACCATGATTTGGATTAATAGTAACATTACATAGTAGATTTGGACACCCTTTGTAAGGGCCTTACAGTAGCTGATAAGTAGAGTGGCTGGTGGCAGCTGGTACTACCTTGTAGTCTGAGCAGAAGGGGGCATAGCTAATAAACCTGTGCCAGCCTTTCCCAGGTGTGTGTGTGTGTGTGTGTGTGTGTGTGTGTGTGTGTGTGTGTGTGTGTGTGTGTGTGTCTGTGCTTGTATATCAATAGAATCTCAAAGTGTGTGTGTGTGTGTGTGTGTGTGTGTGTGTGTGTGTGTGTGTGTGTGTGTGTGTGTGTGTGTGTGTGAGCTACTTGGGCAGGGACACGAAGCAATCGTTGGACAGAGAGGGTGCTGTAGTTCTTAGCTTAGCCACTTGGCTGAGATCTTAACCCTATAGCTGTGCCAGTAGGGATTCTTATTGGGGATCTGGAGAAAGAGGGAGAAACCAGCCCCAGACTGACTGTGATCTCTGTGTGCTCTTAAGGGAAATTGTACTTTACTGTGTGTTTACTTGTCATCCTCCCATCGTGTACACCCCTCACTGTTGCGAGAGGTGAGGATTGAGGCTCCTTGATCCTTGATTACTGGGCCAGTGCAGAGGCATTACTATATATATATATATATATATATATATATATATATATATATATATATATATATATATATATATTCTGTTGTCAATCAAATTACTATTTTCAGCTAATCAGTATTGACCTAAAAATGAAGAAATATCATCCAGTCATAAAAAACAATTGTTACAATCCATGAAAAATATACATTTAAAAAATAATATTAAAATATTTACATATATTGATCACATTACCACTAAAAACAATACAAAATTATAAAATTGCATATTTACATATTATACTTATTTTTTTACAAAACATTCTATTGCTGTTAACTCAGTGATAAATTAATATGGTGAAACCATTAATTAGTTAAAGGAAAACAAAATAAATTGTTAATACCCAGTGGTATAAAAACAGCCTATAACTTAGCTGTCCACAATTTCAGCACAGGTAAAATTGTCAGTAATTCATTTAACCCAGGAAAGCACTGTGCCATCTAATTTAAACTGCTATAATAATTCCCAGTATTTATGCAAGGCTTCCCAATGTCCTCCCCTTGGGTCTTTGTTATCCTTCTCAGTTATACAAAATAATACTTTTTTGATTTATCACTCACAGTGGAATGCCTGTAAAGCGAGTTGTTAAGATTGCCTTTCAGTATTTCATAATTATGTTCATAAATCCGTTTTTCCAAGGTCTTTCTCTTTTCCATACATAAAGAGTCACAGCCTGAACACACTGCCAGGCAAAGTACCACACAAGTTCCAAAATTACCCTTAACAGGCTGAACTATTGACTTGATACTATTATTCAATGTTAATTCTTCATTTTTGTAAATATGTTGGCGTTGGTTGCGGCATCCATATTTAGTGGTACTAGTCTCCACTTTTCTAGTGGTCCCCTGTCGAAATTACCACAACTCTATTTTTCAAAATATGCTTTTAAATTTGGACTGTTTTTATACATAAATTTTGGGGTATCTCCAAACAAAGCCATTAACCAATTGTCTAACTTAAAAATATTCCAATTTGCTTTAATAATTTCTCTAATGTATCCAGAATTATTGGTATACTTGAGTACCATAGCTCTTTCCAAACTATCTATCTTTTTAACCTGAAATGTCTCAAAACCTTCACCTGCTTGTGTAACTTCATCTACCTCATTTTTGGGATCAGATAGTCCTGCCAGAGCAAAAGTTTGTATCTACATCCCCATTCATCTGCCACTTGGGAACAATTTAGGTAAAAATTATCTTGGGTAACTTCTATCAAAAATAATTTTTCAACTTGACTTTCTCTTTCATAAATAGCTTTCTCTTTGATATCATTCTTGCAAACCTAATGAACTGCCCCTTCACTATATTTTTCTTACAGTGTGCAGGATGGCAACTAGAGAAATGTAAGTAACTATTTGAAAGGATTGGCGTTGTATAAATATTTGGCACAAAGCCATTACCTTTCATTTTAACAATGACATCCAAATAGTTTGTTTCCCTTTCATGGAATGCATAGATGAATTTAAAAAAAAATAGCTGACCTCTTTAAGTAGTCCACAAATTGGATCATCCTTCCAAATAATTAAGGTTTTCCAGGTATCTTAATTATGTATTCCAACTACTGGAAAATCCGGAGTTGAAACCATTTTCTTTTCCCAACTACAAAGAACCAGGTTAGCATAAATGGGGGTGCAAGCTGCCTCCATTGCTACAGCTTTGGCTTATATATACTACTCTGCCTAAAATATAGAAAGTTTTACTCTAAAATAAGTTCTACCAAAGTTAAAAGTAAGTTGATGTCTTCACTACGTAAAATTACAATCAGTCAAAGCCCCATAAAACAACTGTAATCCTATTTCAACTGGAATAAAAACAGTCTGCAACACTGACTGTTAAAAAATGTGTTCTTGATACAATCTCCATGAATCCAGCAAAGAAAATCCCAAGAATCTTTAAGACGTTAAGGCTTTCTCCTAAAAAAATGATTTTAAGATTCTATCCACAAAGACGGCAAAGGGGTAGGTCTTAGAACACCTTGCTGCCGCTATTGGTCTAAAAGTGGGTTTCATAATATTCTTATGAACCTTAGTAATTCCAAAAAACTTGGAATTCTAGGAGAACCATTGGAAAGAAATTTATACATATTCTGGTAGTTAATTTTTTCCAACAGCCATTCGTCTAATTGAAAATCTATTTTCTATACAATGTGTTAATCTCATTAATTGAGACAATGCCATATTCGCTGGCATCTTGTAATAGCTCAGCATCTTAGATATATAATTAATAGTCATAAATCATCAAGCATCCCTCCTTGTCCGGTTTCATGATTCTTATTGCTATATCACTCAAAAGGGAACATAAACATTTTCTTTCAATGCACGTGTGGTTCTTAGTCATACATTTCTTCTTAATATTGAACCAATTATAAATATTTCTTTCACAAACTTTCTCAAAAATCAGCACCAGTGTATTTGGCTGAGGGATCATAATAATTTTCCTCCTAAAAAAATCAACGTTGTTATCTCATTGAACATCCTTGCCAACAAACTGATATGCCAAGCTAAATTTCTTAGTAAAAAGTCTAATTTTAGTAATCACATCATCCAAAATAGATCCCATTGTAAGAATGAAAGTAAATCCTTTTTGAAATAAATTAAAATGTGTGGTAGTTATCTCCAGTTTACTATAATTAAAAATATTATAGACCATGTAACTAAACTAATGAACAATTAACACTGAGTAATAGTGCCAATTCAACAGTTCAGTCTGTTAAAAGTAATTGTGGTACTTGTGGAGTAGTTTACCTGGCAGTGTGTTCAAGCTGTGACACATTTTACATATGGAAAACAGAAAGACCATAGAGAAAAATTATTTATGGACATTATTATGAAATAGAGAAAGACAATCTTAACAACCCCTTCTAAAGGCATTCCACTATGTGTGATAAATGGAAAAAGTACTTTTTTTATATAATTGAGAACGTTAACAAAGAGCCATGGGAGTTCATTGGGAAACCATGTTATTATATAAGGAATTATTATGGCAGTTTATATTAGACATCACAGTGCCTCCAGGGTTAAATGAGTTAGTGACACTTTAACCTGTGTTCAAATGGCAGTCAGCTAGATTATAGACCTTTTTATAGCACTGGGTATTAACTATTTATTTAGTTTTTCTTTAACTAACAGATTGCTTTATGTGATTACTTTATTGCCCAGTTAACAGCAATAGAATGTTTTGAAGATTAATATGTTCATATGACTAAGCTCATGGCTTATGGACCCTTACAAGCCTAGCCAATGTAACCCAATTTTACCCAACATATGGCCCCTAGGAGCAAGAGAATGGCATGGATTTATGCCTGTGTATTGAGTATCTTACTGACTGCCCATGCCCATAAGGGACAAAGGCACTAAATAATTGCATAGTTCTTATAGGTTTATATGTGAGTACTTGCCCTTGTGAGCTATTTAAACCTAAAATAAACTCCTGTACTTTGTGTTTGTGAGGCAAACACTGGAACCACTATGCCAAATCCCAACGCTCCCACCTTGTCCAGTTTCATGATGAAATAAAGTATAATGTGCAAATGAGTGGAAATATACAATTTTTAAATGTTTATTGATTTTTTAGTATTAATGAGATCAATATATGTAAAGATTTTTATATATTTTTTTAAATACATTTTTTTGTGGATTGTAAAATTCTTTTGGTGATCAGATGATATTTCATCATTTTTAGGATAATACTGATGAGTTGAACATAGTCTTGTGATTGACAACAGTAGATATATATTCATATGCAAAAAGGGGAAGAGAGTATTTTTGAATTTTATTCTGATGAAGTCTGTTATGAAACAAGAGACAAAAGCACTGTTTTGAAGAAAGGGACTTAACATTCACAGTCACTAAATAAGGGTATTTGAGTTTTTATCTGAGTTGTGATTCCGGAACATGTTTTCTACTGAAAACCATTGTTTTTTCATTTGATTGTTCTATTGAACACATTGGCCAGGTCAAGGTAGGTGGAATGCACCATTTCCCCCTTCATCCATAGCCTTAGTAACCCTCTCAAATAAGTCTACCAGGTCGAGTAAGCAAGACCTTCCCTTAACAAAGACAAACTGGGATGTGTCCAGTGTCTATTGGTTGCAAATATCCTTGTTGATAATGACCACAATAATTCATTCCATGGCTCTGCATATCAAACTTTTCAGACTGTTGGGCTGTTGTTCTAGGGGCCATTTTATGGCCCACCCTTATGAAGAAGGATGCCTGCTATGACCCTCCATTCACCTGACATGTAACCTGTTTTGAGGCTGTATTTGAAGAGTCTCAGGTAGCCCTGCTGGGTTATGTTTTAGGATATTTAGCAAGCAACTGAGCATATTGTTGAAGCCTCAAATAAGCAGTGTTTTTGACATTAGTGAGTACTACTAGGGCTTGCTCCCTGTTGATAGTTGGGGGATATGCTAGAAGGGATTTCACAGAGGATAATGTGGGGGAGAGTTGAGAGTTAAAATTAGAGCTAAATCTGTCAGACCGTATATACACTATGTCATCCTGGTCACTGAAGATTGTGCCATTTACCACCAGTAGTGCACACTATCGAGTGTTACCTTTAAGCTTTCTGACATAGTTGAAGAGGGCCTTGTGATTGTCCTTACCCTAGGAGGCTATCCTGACCTCATAACTGACCTTGCTGGACTTTATTGGACTCTTAGTTTCTTATTTAGTTGAATCAGAGAGCTGTTGTCTCTATCAGACTTGCTCTTTCAGATTGTCTCCATGCATTTTTTTTTTATTGTTATATACCCTATTAAACTAAGGATTCCACCAGTGTGGTTTGCTTTTGGTGATACATCTGGGCTTACTTCTAGTAGGTACAGCATCCTCAATGCAACAATTTACATGGCTGTACAGGGTTTTTGTGAATAATTCTGCATAGGTAGCTGTGTCCTTGAGGTCTAATGGAGCCATGAATTTTGACAAACTGTTGCTTAATAGGATGTAGTTGGCTTCAGAACAGTTCCTAACTGTTGCAGGTTTAGTTGGGTTTTCTAGGTCGATTTTTTATTTTGAAGGAAACAGCTTTATGGTCCAACCTCACCAATGAGGACATGATGGAGGGGGGGATCCTCAACTTGGAGTGCACATTGTCTGGTCCAGGGTGTTTGCGTTGAAAAAATCCAGGAAATGTTGTGCCTGTGAGTTAGAGGCAATGTGCATTTCCCAGTTTATAGAGCAGGAAGTTAAAGTCTCCCAGGAATAGAGTATTTGGTTAGACGGTGAACTCTCCTAGTAGGTCTAGGCAAAAGTTGTGAGCTTTACCTGCAGCTACCCAGGACATGGAAAGGAACCTTGTCTATGGATATTTGGACGTGGATGAATTCCAGGACATCAACCTGTTTAACCAGCCTGGAGTTGTATTTGTTGCTGATGTAGATCAAAGCACTTCCACCTTTAGCTCCTGTCTGTGCTGCTGCTGCTGGTCTAAATGTGTGGAAGGCACTGTAGCCTGGGTCTATATGACAGTATCAAATGGACTAAATAACGAATGCTATTTAGTTGATCCGATACTGTTGAAATGGCAAAATAGCAAAGTCACGGAACATCGAATTTTTTCCCAAGGAAAATATTTGGTGGGCCATCTTTGGGACTTTGCCATTTTCTCCACTATGGTGCAATCTCGGAGTTGGTATATTTAAGTACGGGGGTGTGGGGGGCACAGCGCCCCACATTGGGGGGTGTGGGGGATGAACCCCCCCCACTTAAATTTGTGTTTAAGTTTTGTTTTTGTTTTTTTATGGAGCAGCAAATGTTTTCACTGGGAAAAAATTCGCTGTTCAGTTTGTTCGATATTTTTTTGTTTAGATATTATCAGTAGGATGAAATAGAATTCGCTATTTTCATCGTACAATAATATAATATAGACGCTGTAGCCTTATACTGTCAGAGTACTTTCTGCAGCTTTAAACCAAGTCTTAATAACAGCACAGATGCCTACATTCTTCAGAGTGAGGTGAGCTTGCAGGTATGGAGTTTCTTGTTTAGGCTGCTAGAATTGAGCAGTAGCACCTTAAGGCTTCTTTGAGTGTTTTTTTTCTTTCCTATGTTGGTAGTCTTGCTATTTTGACATTGGCTAAAAAAGGCTCTAAGGAAGTGGATACAATTTTAGCCAATATCAGAAAGGCCAGGGTGGACAAGTGCAGACCATCTTTGATAAAGCAACATGGTCTGTTAATTATGTTCTCCCATGCTGATAGATATTGAATCCCCCTGGAACTCAGACAGTTATTAAAATCAATCATTTTCTGTTCATATTGTGGCATCATCCGTGGTGAAGGTAGAATTCTGCTCAGTGTAATCAATGCACCTGGCTGTGATGCATATTCAGAGGAAACCATGATGCCCCTTTTCATATAGTCTAGTAAGGTGCACCTCAGGTCATTTTTACCCACATGGACTGTGATAAAATCATATTCATACCTGTCATGCAGTGACTTAAGTGTGTGCATGATATCATGGATCCTGGCTTCAGATAGGCAACTAACCATTATTTTCTCCTTGAACATCTTGGTAAGAGGAGTATCTGTGTATTGTACGATAGAATCCCCCTATGACAAGGGTACTAGGTATACTGTTTGCTTGCCTTATGGGCTTTGTTCTTGGGGAATCACTGGGTATAGTTTTATGTGTGATTTTAGGTGTTGCTTTTAGTGTGTGCTTTAGTGTTCCAGTCTTGTATAGAGACATATAATTAACAGATGTCATCTCTATGATCCCAGTGTATGACTGGATCAACCCAAAGTACCCCTTTCCAAAAATGTTTTTCAGTTTAATAAAAGAAATGGACTACAACATCCTACAATGATTAAGATAACAACTGAAGTGACTTCCTTCTGCATTGTGAACAAGCCCAAATGTATGGCATGGTTAGCCATTGCTGTTTTAATTGCTGTTTCTTAACATGTAAGGTTTATGATTTAATGACAAGAAAACTATGTTTTAACAAAATTAATGATTGCTTAATAAGTGAATGGCTTACAAACGGGAATGAAATGGGGTGATATCCTAGTGTGACCATTCACTTATCACATGATCATATGTTGCTACTAATCCTACAAGACCACTTAAGGTAGAGATATAAAGATATGCTTATAAAGGAGATTAGTTATTGACTGGGGTATGTTGAAAACTGCACAGATTGGACACATTATATAAGGTCAACTTCAGTGTTACCAGCTGATAATTAACTTACTGGGTGAAGTGATTTTTGAAGACACCATGGGAATTTCTGAAAGTGTCAATAGGATTTCTAAGAACTAAGAAAGAAAATCACCTAAAATGATAAAAGGCTCACTAAGTACTCTGCAAGAAATGCTTGAAGATGTCTCACCTCCCCAGCTCCTGCTTACACCGTTGAAGGGTACCAGAACTTATCAGAGATTTGGGATGCAAAGGTAGGCTTAAAAAGGCACTTGTTGGTATTAGCTTAGTAAACACCTATGAACCTACATGAACATTCAGTTGAGAGAATGCAGTTTGACTTGTAGACATTAATCTTTTAAAATAAAAGAATAAAAGATTGAGAGGACTATATACCTTTTAACAAAATATTGTTCCCCTCAGCACCATATAACAAACAACAATGAAATTATCTCCACAATCTACAGTCTCTACAGGAAAGCCTATGACTCATATCCTACATGCAAAGCAGAGGTCATATCCATTTTTAGAAAAGGAAAGCCAGCACAACCTAATGGTTTAGGCTCATTGGAACACAAAATACTTACAAAGCTATCATGCTGCTTCTTGTTTTTTGTTTTTTGTTTTTTTTTTGTTTTTTTTACAATTTTTTTTGTTAAACATAAGCTGACTGGACAAAAGTTTCTCATTTCACAGGTGGCTAGCGAGTACTGTTTGATTAATTGGTTTGCTCACAGTCCCATGATGGAGACCGAGAGTGTTAGGCCAAGTACTATAGCATGAAGCATGCCCTCAGTATTAATTAACATACATATTCTACTTGGTAACATCTGTGAACATGATAAGTTGAATTCTCTTTTTCAAAAAATACTTTTGAAAACTGGGTTCCCCATATGACCCCCAATATGCTAGTTGTCTGCTTATGCTCTATTACTGAGTGCAAAGACAGTCCTTGCTTTTCAGGAATAGTCCATTTGATAAATCCAGAAAATCCTACCAATGATTCTGTAGTGTTCTATCTCTGTGATACCTCAGAAATTAAAATTCCTGAAGAAAATCTTGATAGCTAGGACTTTGAAAGTCACATCACATCTGGCTTATCAAGCAAGATGAATGTTATGCATAGCAATGTTATGAATTATTTCTCCAAGATGAATCACATAATTGGCAACACAGAGAAGGGTAACATGGCATTTTCTTCTAGACAGATGAAAAAGGTGTATGAAATACTAAAACCTCTATTCATACATAAATGGGGAGCACATGGGCACAGTCAATGAGAAGGACCTCTGAAACAATAGCTCCCCTGTTGTGGATTCTTAAAATATAAGCTTTATGCTTTAATGACGTGGTAACTATGTTCTAACAATATCTAATAGTCAATGTAAGGCTACAGAATCCAAAGAGCTCATGTTTATCTATTTTATTTAAGGTCTTAGTGCATAAAATTAACAGTTTGTTCTCCATATGGAAATACAGAGAATCAGTATGGTCTTTGACATCAGTCTCAGATGAGCTAAAGGCCATAAAAAGCCTCTCTGGAGATGATATTGAACTAAAGGTGCTCTACAGTATTTGATATACAGCAGACTGAAGCAACAACAGCTAATAATGCCATGCAGATGCAATCTCTACAAATGTTTGATTCACAGAAGCAGGTGCAATTAAGCAAACAAGGAGCAATTGCAACTAACAACTAGCAGGATTTTTAAAAGCTATACATATTCTTTCACAAGTTGGATTTAAAGGTAGAGGACACTGAAAATATGGCCTGAAGAAATAATATTCAGATTACTGATTACCCTGAAGAGGCAGAAGGTACTGATATGCTGTTCTCTCTCTTTTTTTTTTTTTTTTTTTTTTTTTTTTTAGGAAAAGAACTGTGCTCCCTTTTGGAAATGGCATATACAGCAGGCACATCAGATTACTCAAGGACATGCACCAATAATCTGCCTTGACATCGTGTTATTACATTTATGGATTACAATGACCACTTGCAATCCTGTGAACAAGGCAGTAGTATGGCTAGGTGTCTGGTCTGAATTATACCAGGTTATATTGTGCCCTCTATACAAAAAGGAAAGCTATATTCCCTTTTTGAAACCATGTTGCATTCTTGATTTTGGTGTCCATCTTCACTTCCTGGTAACACTCAGGATAATCAGTAGTTCATTTACAATATTCCATTTGAAGCAGGGGATATTCTTAGGATCCATGCTATGACCAGGCTACCCTAATATGCTGATGCACTGAAATCTAAGAAGATGCTTCCATAGTCAAGCAAGAAGCATGTTATACCAACTCTTTTCCTCCTTATAGTAAGCTGTGGCTCTGAGATACCTACAATAAAGGTTCAGAACTAATATGAGTAAATCACACTGTTAGGGGAGTGTGATGGTCAGGAAGAAAAAGACTGGCTGGACTTCATCTCACCAGAGGTGCCATCATAGGAGACAAAAGTCATCGAACAGTTATGACCTGCTGAGTGACAGATACTGATGTATTCCATAGACTGGGTTTTATGAGTCATTGTTTCATTACAAGTGAATAACAGTTTCTTTCTATAGATCTCAGTGTGACTAAAACTTGCTTGGTCTCTACAAAGCTGTAGGCTGACAGTAATTGGAGAGACCAGTTAGGCATATGTGATGCATTTCCTGGCCTTTATAAGCAATGATGGCACATCACAAGTGCTGGGAAATATTGTCACTCTTCACTGTTTCATTGAACAGAGCCCTCCACTCATTTGGTAGGGAGGCATGTGTCTTTTAGTTCAGCAGTAGCCTGCTTGAGTACAGAAGTGTGGCTCCATTTCTTGACATAAATAGTAAATGCCATTTGTGAATGTTCTTTCATTATATGGTTTCATACCTCTCAAACTGTTAGCCCCAAAATAATAGGAGGACAAGGCCCAAAATCAATGAGACATTTTAAATATTACTCCAATGAAAGTAGAAAGCTGATAACAGATTTTGAATTAGCATGCATTATTCTAAAGGATATGAAGTCTGAAACTCAAGTAGGTTCCATTCATAGGTGTTTACTATGCTAACGACCACAAGGGACTTTTTAAGCCTAGCTGTGCATCCGTATGTTTGACAAGTTCTGCTACCCTTGACAAGTGTAAGCATGGGCCTGGGAGATGAACCATTTATAGGTTACCTGTGTCCATTAGAGACATAGGTACCAAACCAGGGATAAATTTCTGGTTTCCCATCAAATTGCCAAGTTGCACTAGAATTAGGTTAAGGAGGGACTCTGCTTCACATGGATGGGGAGTCTGTTCCATAGATGGGGTAGTCTCTGTGATACATACCTATCTCTCCAGCAGGTACTATTTATATCACAGGCAAGGTTTAAGTTTTTATATTAGGTAATTCTGGTGCTGTTTGTTTTGTGGATATGCAGGAGGTCCATCAGAGTGGGGTCTGACAACGCCCTGTATGCCACACATAGATCTCACCTCAAAATCCTATAGGAGGCAGAATACAGGGATAGGGCCTTGAAGCAGTCTGCATAGGGCATTTTACTTACACCCTGTATTCTTTTAGTGAGGAATCCCTAAGGATGTTACAATTGTTGGATATGCCTAGTTAGGTACATACCAAAGGGGGCATTGTACTCGATGATAGGTCTGATGAATGCTGACTACAGTGGAACAATGACTTCTTTGGACTTAGATGCCATACCTTTGTTTATAAGTTGCTCAGCATAGAAAGATTTCCTCACCACTCTAGACATGTGATGGTCAAAGGCTAGATTACTATCTATGTGGGTCTCTAAGTCCCTGACTACTGGGTCATCTCTAAGGGGTGTGTTGTCAATATGATAGTTACCAGGGATGGATGACTTCCCAAAGGATACCATTATGCATTTCTTGACATTTATTTTTCGTCCATGGCTCTGACACCAGTTGTTTGTCTGTGTCAGCCCTTCCAGGAGAACATTTGTGTCAGTGTGAGATTCAATGGCAGCTCCTAATCTGCAATCATCTGCAAATATAGTCAGTCAGAGACCACTGACATTGGCCTTGACTTCTGAGAAGTAATGCCAAAAATGAGCAGTCTAAGGAATGATCTCTGAGGGACACCTCTTGTGACTGGCCTCTTTGTAGAGGTGGACTCCCCATTTTTAACTTCCTGGGTGCTGTCTGTGAGCCAGTTGGCTATCCCCTTGGTGACATATGGATTTGTACCTAACCTCTTGAGTTTTGTCAACAGTGCCCTAGTGGAGTATTGTGTCAAATGCTGTGGCCCAGTCATGGTAGGCAGTGTGAATGATTTTGCCATTATACATTGTTTTTGTGACCTTCTCAAAGAAGTCCACCAGGTTGAGTAGGCATGATCTGCCCTTGTCGAAACCAAACTGGGTTGGGTCCAGTGTCCGGAGGTTTACTATATCTCTAGTGATTGTCTGCATGATAATTTCTTTCCATGGCTTTACATATAAGACTAGTGAGACTTATGGGTCTGTAGTTTCCAGGGTCTGAAGATGCCCACCTTTGTGCAGTGGGATGACTGTTGTCTTTCTCCATTCATGAGGCATGAAGCCTCCTTAGAGGCTGCAGTTAAATAGTAATTCCAGAGGCCCTAATAGGTCATGTTTCATGCTATTTAGAAAGCATCCTGGGATATTGTATGGGCCCATTGATGCAGTGTTCTTGATCTTAGAGAGAGCATTAAGGACCTGTTCCCCAGTGATAGTAGGGGGAGTTATATTTGATGATATTTCCTGAGGGAAGATTGAGAGGGAGAGAGGGGTAAAGTTGGAGATAAATTTATCAGCCAGGACGTTTGTTATATCTTCTGGCTCAGTATAGATGGCTGCATTTACAAAGAGCACTGCACACAATTGTGTATTGCCTTTGAGGTTGCAGACATAGTCAAAGAATGCTTTGTGGTTGTCCTTTGTCTGGAAGGCCAAACGTACCTCAAATTTGGCTTTGGTAGACTTTATTTGTCCTATAAGTTGTTTGTTTAGTTTGATGAGAGTGCTTTTATCTTGCTAGGTGCTGCACCTCCTAATTTTTGTCATGATTTACTTCCTCCTGTTATACAGCCTATTGATTTTGTGATTCCACCAGGGTGGCTTGTTTTTTGAGTTAGTTCTGTACTTCTTCCTGATAGGTACAGCTGCAGCTATGCAGCTATTAACATGTTTGTACAGAGTTTCTGTGAACAGTTCTGCATAGGCAGTAGAGCTCTCAGGATATATGGGGGCTTGAAATTTTGCCAAGTTATCACTTAATAGCAGGTGGTTAGCCTTATAATAATTCTTGAATATTCCAGGTTTAGCTGGGGGTCCAGGTTTTATTTTTACTTCAAAGGAGACCATTTTGTGGTCTGACTTTACCAGGGAAGGCATTACAGTAAGGGGTATGCAGCAGTCTCCCATATTAGGGAGGACAAGATCCAGTATGGTTGCACCTCTGGTTGGTGTATTGACCATCTGGTCCAGGCAGTTTATGTTTACAAAATTCAGGAATCTGTGCATGTACGGTTGGTGTCGTATAATGATTTGCCAGAAGTCTACAAATCTTAACAAGAACAGATAAAAATATGAAGCAAAAGTGTGGACATTCATCAAACTTCTGGAGAATTTATAGGTATATATGGTTTAAAGAGTCTACCTGATAACACCGAAAGCTCAGAAGAATGACAGCGAGATAACCTAACCGACACCAGAAGATCGACAACAGAGAAGACCAAAAGTTGAAAATCCTGATGCTGAGAACACCGACATGTTAAGGTAAGTGTGCGATAGGGATGGATATTAGGGTCAGGGTGTGGGTAAGGTAAGTGTGCGTTAGTGACAGACTTAAGGGTTAGGGGTGGATTAATTGAGTTAGGGTTAGGGTGCGGGCAAGGTAAGTGTGCAATAGTGACAGACTTAAGGGTTAGGGGTGGATTAAGTGAGTTAGGGTTAGGGTGCGGGTAAGGTAAGTGTGCGATAGTGACGGACCTTAGGGTTAGGGTTTGGGTTAAGGTTGGTGCATAGATAGTTGTGTATGTAAGGTTTAGTGTAGGTTTGTAAGGTTGTTGGTGTGCTTGTGTTGTGTGTGTGTTTTTCGGAAAAGGTATTTGTTTTGTTGATTGTCGGGATTGTGGTTTGTCAGGCATGTGAAGTTTCATGTTTTTGAACTTTCGGTTTTGTCGTGTCAGTTATTTCATTGTCGGTGTTTAGGCATGTCGGTGTTATCAGTTAGACCCGGTTTAGAGTATGTGTAAGACACATTTCATAGATAGATATTACCATTGTATTATCCTTGAAATCTAAATCAAAGGTTGGATCGCCTCACTTTTTGTTCCTGTACAGTGATTTGGAATGCAGTTTAGGATCAATAGGCAGTGCTGTTGGAATGGTGCTTAACTAATGATGGATACTGTGTAAATTGCATATGTGCAGGAGGCAGTGTTTCACATGCCCCTGGCAATGGGGACTTCAAGTAGAGCCCTCAGCCATTCTAACTGAATTAAAGGGCTTAAGGGTCCTATTACTTTTTTACAGGATGTTTTATTATGTGCATGTCAATAATTATCCCGACTGAAATGTATTTTTTTATTAAACAAGAAACATCTTTATTAAATTATTACTTATGAAATAGGCAATCATACATTTATATAAATGAAAATAACCCATAGTGACATGATTTTAGTTGCAAACATTAGACATCACTTATAATCCATCCAGTCACTGTCAGTCAAACATTACATAGCTCATTCAAATCCTACCTTCTTTAAACCCCCTTCCTTTTAGTGCCAAAGTTCTTTTAGGAGACCACAGATGCATGCTTTATTGCTCAGGATTGTCATATAATTGGCTCAGAGTATTGAATAGGGAATCACAGATAGGGAATACCTAGCTGGAGCACTTTTCAGTTCCATTCTTGGTTTACATCTGCCACATATTCTTTGTATATTTATTGAATGAAGAGCATTTACACCTGCTAAAGCCTGACCCTATAGTTTGTTTCTATATTCTATCTTTTACTAAAGGTTAAACTAATTGAGTTGACAGCCCTTTGCTGAAAAATTGGTTGGTCTGCAGCATTGTTAGTATTTCTTACCAGTTTGTTCTGTGAAAGATTTAGTTATTTAATTCATATTATATAGACCGAATCTATATTAGTTTTGTCTCATCATTAATAGTATAATTAATATTAAGTCTGCCAATGTAGAGTAAGTGATTTTAATGGCTACATCAGGTTGCCAAGGAATTTGAAAGGTGCTTTTCCTTCAATAAAGGCTAGCACCATATATAGCCAAATTCAAAATTATGAAGCTATGGTTGTTTTTCTGCAAAAGAAGGGAATCAATAGGTTCATAGGTTCTTACTAAGCTTAAAGCCAAAAGAGATATAAAAAATCACAGCCACATCAGTACCGGTGGAAAATGAGCAGTGCCCTATTTTAAGTAGATTTTCTCTACAAATTCTAGGTGAAAATTTACAGTCATCCACCCTTTCATCCAGGCTGGTTTTAAAAATTGCTTTGGAAATATTCTGCTTGAAAGGTAAGAGCAACCTATTCTGGAAATGGAATATGTATTGGGCTAAACATGTCACACCATCTGGTCTTGTTAATATGATACTGTAGATTTAGGTATCTAGAATTGGTGTTTGGTTTACCACTTGTTCTGTTTAGGTGGAGTTCAAGGGTGTTGGGTCATTCATAGCACCAAAATCTAAGCAGAGATTACCATTCAGGTGTTTTCCAACCACCACAGAGACATGGTAGTCAAAAGAGAGTCTGTTATTAACGTATGTACCAAAGTCCCTAATGAATGTGTCAAATTTAGGTGGAAAGTTATCTTTATGGTAGGCAGTGGTGATGCTAGATTTACCAAACAAAACAATTTTTTTTTACTGTCTAAATCTCACTAGGTTCAATTTGTTGGTTCCTACACATCTACCAAAGCGGGTGGCTATTCTTTTCCACAGATCAGTAAGTCTGACACTATTGAAGTCTTCCATACATAAAGAAACCTGATGATTTATTTCTTTAGTACACACTGCAGTTTGTAAGATACTTTTAGCTAATATTGGTTGCTCAAAATTAGAATGAAATTTCTTCACTAGAAGAGTTCTAGACCCCCATTGTTAGAGGGGACTTTAATGTGGTGCTCGACCTATGGTTGGACAGATGTCCACTGGAGACTATTAAGCTTCCAAAATGTTCTAGATAATTTATAACTTTTACTTTTGACTTACAGCTGATTGATACTACAGGATGATGTGAACTTGCATACAGAGTAAGACTTTTTATAGCTTCACCCCACAAATAAAAGTTACAACAGAAAGCTAACCACTCCTTAAAAATACATCTGAATATACAAGAAAACAGGATAGGTCTTCAACAGAAGTGAATGTTCTACACTTAATAAAAGGCAAAGAGTGAGTCTCAGATATCAACCAACTAAAGAATCAAAAAATGTGCCATCTTGGTATTTCCATGTACCAAAATAGTAAAATAAAGAAGTTGCAGATTTCCACGACAGATTTACATTTTATTTATACAAAAAAAAAAGAGTAAGCGCTTTTGCGATCTACCCAAAGAAAGCGCTTACTCTTTTTTTGTATAAATAAAAGGTAAATCTGTCGTGGAAATCTGCAACTTCTTTATTTTACTATTTTGGTACTTTTGTGTCATTGTTAGAGTGAACTCAGAACTCTGTCCATTTTTTTTGTAGTTCCATGTACCGATTACATTTTCAAATATACTTTTTTCTTTATTTAACATTTGTTTACCAGGAAAGTCTGACATGGAATGAGTCAATTTTTAGTGGATGCCTGATAACAAACACTCCAGATGCATGTCTTTGTAACATGGGAGGAAACTGGTGCACCCAGAGGAAACCCTCACAAACACAGGGAGGACATGCAGACTCCACACAGAAGGTACACCAGCCGAGAATCAGACCAGAAAACCTGGGTCTATATTAGAACACTGAACATTTGAAATGTTGAGTGTTCTAATATCAACCAGTTTTCAGTGAACACTGAAAATATCGAAGTAACAGGAAACCAAATTCTTTCCTAGGGAAAGAATTTGGTTGTCCATTTCTGTTGCTTCTGTATTTTCAGCTCTCTGGTGGAAAGTTACGGGTCAGGTTCAGGTAAGTGTGCAATTGTGTGGACGTGTGGGTTAGGGTGGGTTAGGTGAGTTAGGGTTAGGGCACGGGTCAGGTAAGTGTGTGATTGTGTGGACATGTGGGTTAGGGCAGGTTAGGTGAGTTAGGGTTAGGGTGCGGGTGAGGTGATTGTGCGATAGTGACGGACCTTAGGGTTAGGGTTTGGGTTAAGGTAAGTGGATAGTTAGTGGTGTTTGTATAGTTTAGTGTAGGGTTAGGTGTTAGAGTTTAGGTGTATGTGTGTGGATTGCTGTTTGTTTGGTGTGCTTGTGTTGTGTGTATGTGTTTTGGAACAGCAAATTTTTTCCCTAGGAAAAAAATTGCTGTTCTGAATGTTCGATGTTTTTTTTTCAATTGCTAGGGTTCGATATTAGAACACTCGACATTTTGAATGTTCGGTGTTCTAATATAGACCTGAAAACCTCTTTCTGTGAGGTGACAACGCAAACTGCTGCAACACTGCTCCATCCATTTACTCTGGTTTGATTAGATTAGTCCCACTAGGCTAGTGGCCTCTTTTCAGAGGATCTACAAAGTAATATTTATACTGACTAGAGGAAATTTGGCTAGGACACTGGGCAACTTCCCCTATTCTTCTGCCTTGTTATTTTACTTCATCATAACTAGGTGGTGCAAGAAGTGGACTGCTGCTAAAGTGAATGTGAGAAATCCAAGATGGAGGATGCAATGAAAGAAGAAGCTGTGTGTTTTTGGAAGAATGTGACTGAGAGTTTACTAAAACTGCTGGAAATGAGGAAATTATAGCTAAGGGGTTAAAAGGAGATGGATTGTCAACAAAGGATTTACTGAGTCTGATGAATCAGAATTAAACAGAGATTTGAGCAGATGCATGCTTAAGAGAGGTAATTGATTAAGTTATGAATATGGAAGACGAAGCAACAACAGTTTCTGACAGTATTATGAGAAATAAGTGAAGAAATGAATGTAGAAAGCACTGGAAAGAACTGGGTATATGAAGTGGGGTTGTTCTGCATACAGAGAGTTCTCAGATACAAGTTAAAAATAAGTATACGGTATTAGAAAGTGAAGAAGGAGAAGAAGGAAAGTTGGATAGAGGGGAAGAATGAGAAATCAGGAGTTTGTTAGTGACTGAGTGATGTAAGAAATTCACCATGGATGTTATATGTTTGTTGGACACAAGACGTGAAGATGAAAAAAGGGAGAGAGTTTGAGGCAACATGAGGAAGGAAGCAGGAAATAGATTCAAAGATTGTTGCTAGGCTAATAACCTGGTGGGGGGGGGGGTGCTTTCTAAACCTAGCCAAGTTTTCCTAAAAAAATAATGATGTCCTTTATCCAAATAGGACATTGAGGGCAAGGCATTTATAAGCTACCTCTGTGCATAAGGGAAATTGGTGCCAAGCCCAGTGTAAATTTTCTATTCCATCTGCTGATCTAGGTTGTGCGTAAATTGAGTAATAGACAAAGTCAGCATCCATAGGAGTAGCAGTCTCTGGGACACATAACTGTCTCTCCAGTATGTTCTGTTTAAGTCACAGACAAAATTCAAGTCTCTAAACCACTTATTTCTAGTACTCTTTGACTTACAAATATGGAGGAGATTCATAAGTGTGGGATTTGCAGGTGCTTTGTAAGCCAGGCATAGATCATAGTCTCTATAGGAGACTGACTAGAGGAAAAGAGCTTTAAGTTACTCTGCATAAGGCAGGTTTGTTACTCCTTGTATTCTTTTTGTAAGGAACCTATGAGGTTGCTCTAGTTGCTGCATATGCCTGGTCTGGTGCATACTAAAGGGAGCACTGTACTCTACGATTGGTCTAACAAAGGGCAGAGTACAGTGGGATAATGACTTCTTCCAACCTAGATGCTATGCCCTTACGTGTAAGTTGCACAACAAAAGGATTTCCTCAACAGTGTGGACTCATGGTGGTCGTAGGTAAGGCTACTGCCTATGTGCATATCCAGATCCCTGACCACTGGGTCACTCAGAAGCACATATTATCAACATGGTAATTAGCTGGGATGGTTGACATGACTTCCCAAAATGGTACAAATGTGCATTTCTTAGCATTGCGTTTAAGACCATGACTTTGGCACCATTTGTTAGTCTGAAATAGACATTCTTGAAGAATGCTATTATCTACAGGGGATTTGATGATAATCACCAACCTGCAATCATCTGCAAACTTCAAAGAAATAGATGCCAAAAAGGAGCCGGCCCAATACAGAACCCTGGAGGACTCTGCTAGTGACTGACCTTTTGGTGGAGGTGGCCTCAGCCATTTTGACCTCCTGGGATCTATCAGTGAGCCAGTTGGCTGTCCAGTGGGTGATAAAAAGGTTTAAACCTAAATTAGTAAGCTTGCATAGAATGCCTGAATTAAGTATTTTATGAAAAGTGTTGGCCAGGTTGAGGTAAGCTGTGTGCACAGTCTTACCTTCAACCAGTGCTTTGGTGACCCTCTCAAAACTGTCCACAAGATTTAATAAGTATGGCATTCCTTTAACAAAGCCAAACTGTGATGAGTCCAAAGTTTGCAGGTTACCTATGTCCTCATTTATCATGTCCATGATGATTCTTTCCATGGCCTTATGCATGAGGCTGGTCAGACTTATGGGCCTGTAGTTATCCGCATCAGTGGTTGGACCTCTTTTGTGCAGGGGAATGACCGTAGCCATTTTACATGCCATGGGCACAAACCCTGACTGTCAGCTTTATTTGAAAAATGATTCAAGTGGACCAGAGAAGTCATGCTTTAAGCCATTTATTAAACATCCTGGGATGTTATCAAGGCCCTGCCAATGCAGTGTTTTTGGCCTTGGAAAGTGCATTGATGACCTATTCCCTAGTAATGGTTGGGGGAATTGTGGTATGTGGTATTTCCTTTGGACTACTCGGGGGAGTGGGGTGACAAATTTTACCTAAACCTGTCAGCCAAAAGGTTGCCAATGGCCTCCAGTTAAGTGTGGGTGATGCCATTTACAGTAAGTTCTGCAAATTGTTGAATATTTCCCCTGAGGTTACTGACATAGCTGCAGAAAGCTTTGTGGTTGTTGTTTGCCTGAGAAGCTATTTTCTCTTCAAATTTAACATCTGAAGTACTAATTAACCCTCTTAGCTGCCTGTTTAGATGGGGCAGGGGGCTTTTAGTATGTATGGCTTTGTTCCTCCTACATTTGGCAAAGATTTTTTTCTTTTGTTGTATAACCAATTGATATTGTTATTCTACAAAAGTGGCTTGTCCTATTCTTAGTACTCTCACTCTGTACAGCTATCAATATGGCTGCACAGAGATTTTGTAAATAGCTCTGAATATGAGACATGTTCAAGGATAGGGATTCTGAGAAGTGAGGAAATAAAAATATTAAATGAAATGTGACAGGAGTAGTACCTGTGAGGGTGATAATATCTGATATGAAAAGAAGGGAAATATGAGCCAAACTAATAACGATACATGCTTGCATAAATATATCTGAAAACAAAAAGATGTTTGAAAAAATAAATAAGTATGTAATGGTAAATGTGTAAATAATTATGGTAGAAGACTTCAATGGTAACTTAAGGAAGGAAATAAGAAAATTAAAATATTAGGGTGATGAATGGGTTCATAAAATGTGGAGAGTTAAAAATAGGAGTTGAGCATACAGAAGAAGAATTTTTAAAACTGAAATAGATTATGCAATATATTCAAAAATATATAAAGAAAGTCCTGTGGTTGAAATAGCTGAATTTTTAGATTACAGAACAGTATAAGTTAGAAATAAAGATGATACAAAAATAATAAAGCTATGGGCTAGGCTTGTAAAGCCTCCAGGGTCATTAGCCTAGTACACACCTATGAACCTATGAAAATTAGTAAAAATGTTAACAGGAGAGGTTAGTAAAAAAGATGGAATTAAAAAGAACATAGGAAATTATGGAAAAAATATATGATGACAGTGAGGGAGAGTGCACTATAATTGGACATATTGGTCAGTGGTGTATAAGGACAAATATAAAAAATGTCTTTAGAAGCAGAGAATAGCATGAAAAATAAACATAAGATGGAATATGAAAAAACTAGGAAAAGATAATTAAAAGAGCTATGAGGTAGTGACAGCAGTAATACATCAATGGTGGATGTAGATGAGCCAGAATATGACAAACAGAAAAAAAAAACTGTATAAAAAAATAAAGACAATGATATATAGATGCAATTATTTGAAAAAAGAGGATGTTTCACATTTTTTAGGGAAATGTTAAACAACTGAAGGAAAGATAGTTGCAATATTAGACAGAGAAGGTAATATGAAATAGAAACAGGAAAATTGTGGAGGTGATTGAATGTGTGTAAGTAGAATGTATGAAAAAAAAGAATGAGAAAAATACAATGTGAAAAGGATATCTGAAAATATTAAGAAATATTTAGAAGATAAAACTGAAATGGAATAATTTGAGGAAAATGTAATGAAGGGAAGTGAAGAATGAGCACCAGGACTCGATGGGCTAAGTTATGGATAGTATAAAGAAATGGATGAAAATTTAAAAAAGTATTTCTTAAATATGAAATGAGTGATTGGGAAAGGTGTGAAAGAGAAAGCCAGCCATAGCACAGCACAGCAAAATGCCCTGAGTAAACAAACAAGAAAACTTTCAAAATTTCCACGTAAGTAAACTGATTTAATGTTTCAAAAACAAGTTTAAAAACACGTTAAAAACAGAGATAAGTGCTTTCATAGCCTCTTTTCACTTGTGCTTCATCAAACATAACTAGTAACACACAAATTAACATTTAAAAAGAGAGATGCACTGTTACGTCATCAAGTCAAGTGACTTCAGTATACGTCTTAAAAGGACAGCTTCATTTAAACTAATCCCTTTATTAGCATTTCTAAAATCCATTTTGTTTCTATACATTCAACATTGGTTCTAACGTCAGCACACCTTTTGTTGCAGTTAAACAATTTTAATATCAAAAATTAAATCTGATGAGAAGAGCATTTTAATACATGTTTATATAAAGTATTCTTGCTATTCATTTTTCTTATACTATATAAGTGCTCATGTATCCAGTCCTTCAGGCATCTGTTTGTTTTACCACATAGTAGCTGTTACAGGGCACACAGAATACAAGGTAGACAAGATTATTGCTTTTGTAATCTGCATAGAAATTCAAAGTATAAGTCTGTCTTGTGGTGGGGTGCATATATGCATCACCATTACATACATATTTACAAAAGTCACAAGTCCTGCTGGCATATGTGCCATTCCTTTCTGATATAGTCTTCTTCTAAACTAAGGGGTTTGTAACATAAAATCTGTTTTAACTCATTCACTCCAATGGAGCTCAGCAAGTTTGCACTGTAACTTCCAATGGGCAGAGCCTATGCCTTTTGTCAGAATCAAATGATTTCCTGGCATTTCAAACAAAGGTTCATATCTCAGGAACCATAGTGGTTACAAAAGAAGTATAAATCACAAACTCTTCAACACAAACTATTTTTATAGTGGTAGTATTCTTTAAGTTCTAGGGATAAACAAAATGTTATAAGTCACAGTAAACACAGTAACCATTGCATAAGTAATATTTTGTAAACAATTTACAATATCTCAACAACCACTCAAGTTACCCACATACTCTCAGCAGCATTTTATTCATCTAGATGAGAGCATATATGTGAGGCTGAATTCTGTCTGCATTACTTGGTTGTAGAGATATTTAGAAAAAAATTGAAAATTATATCTATATAAATTAATATTATAAAAACAACAATTAATATCTATTTGCCTGCACTAGACAGAGGTCAAATATTAGATGAAATATTTGAAAATTTTGTCCATTGCATGGTTTTGGAATTATTGATGCAAATATTTTTTATTTTTCATATTATATGTTATCTTAATTTTTTTTCTCTTGCTGACTCTGTGCACTTTTTTATGTCTGATCTAAATCATTTTTCATGTCACTTCCTGCTATTGCGTATATTGTATGTTATGATACTATTGCATTTAATGTATAATTGCATATATCGGAGCTTTTCTCCCCGGGCATCTACTGAAAATGGACATATATCCAGTTAGACTAGCCCGGTCAACAAATGTAAAATAAAATAAATAAATAAATAAATAAAATAAATATGAGCAAGCAATATTACCTGCAGATGCACCTAGAGGTGTCACTTAGATGTAATGAGTTAAAGATCTACTGTTCTTAACATAGAAATGCGGTGCACCACCCAGTATGTTCCTATACCTCATATCAGATGTTAAGATATGCCAGTTCTTCTTTACCACTTCGCACACTATACCAACATCACTCGAGTAAATAATACTTATTCTAAAATTATTTTCATGTGTATTATTTAATCTAGTGGATGTTACATTCTCAATTTGTGCAGAAAAATAAGCCCCAGGATTCATGAAGCTCTGTGCAAGAATAAGACTATTCTTGTATGGAGTGGTTCGTGTCCATTTAGAATAGCAGTGTGCCTTACATATGCATGAAGGCACGCTGCTATTTAATCTAAATGGACATGAAGCAAGAGCAAGCACAAGGGGTGTGTGTCAGCAGTGCCTGCACATGTAACATGCCCCTTCACTCAGAAAGTGCTGTACGGCACTTTTTGACATAGATGAGTGTCACGTCATATAATATTAGAGCTTTGCTCTAATATTGTGTAGTAAACGAGTGTCCGCAGACACTGAAATGTAAGTAGCTAACATTTCAGTGTCCGTGGACACTGAAAAAAATAAAACAAAACACAAACACCTAGAAGGCAACAGCCTTCACGTGCACACCCACAAATGTGTGCACTCCTGCCCTACATGCATGGAAGCAGTTGGGCAAGAGGAAAGCAATAAAAATATAAAAAAAATGTAAGTTTTTTTTCATTAAATAAATCCAAAATTTAAGAGGTGTGCAGCTTGTTTGAGCGATGTGCCTCTATGCTTAGCCTGGCTGAAATCCTGAAAATGATAGACAAGTGCTATTGTGATAGAAAACATCATTAAGCTGCTGTAGCATAGTGGTACTGCCATGGTATAGTATGTCAAACATGCTCGGTTCAAATCCCCCCCTGCCAAATTATTTAATAAACTTTTAAGGAATTTGAATGATAGATGTCAATCATATGACTCACATATAGCACAGTAGGGGTTGGAATATGTAAAATATAAATGTAAAAAGTAATTTATAAATTTAATGAAAAAAAAAACAGATTTAAGCAATGCTTTGCTAGTGTAAGCATTGCTTACCGGCTTTCAGCTGTGCTTACCTGGTGTAAGCATTACTATGAGGATTTGCACAGAGCTAAGCATAGTCCAGCATATTAAACCCGTCCAATCAAGAAAAAGTGCAAGAAAACTGCCCTATTTAAACTGCACAGGTGGGAATACAGCCATGACCATTTGGGATTGCTCACAGCACGACCAAAATGTCTGGTTTCGGTGAAGGAATTCACTTCCAAGCACAACATTGGGTCATCCAGGAGCCCAGGGTAATGTTTAGGCTCCTAGTAAAAAACCATGATGGCAGGACCAGTACCAGGGCTTGAGGATACAAAGTGGAGGCCTGGGACCAGCTTGCACGTGATCTCACCAGTGAAACTGGCACACCCCAGATCGGTGAACAGGTGCATCACCACCATAATGACCTGATGCAGAGGGGGGTGCACTCTTGGACCAGTGGATCCAAGAAGCCTGAGCACAGGATGTCCCACCTGTCAGTATGCAGTCTTATGTATCCCTAACTAAGTATAGAAAAAGTTCAACTTGTGACTGTGCAGGTGTGATCAATGTGTGATGTCTCCCCATACAGCTGCTGCAGAGATGTCCCAGAATGTTGAGGCTCATGCCCAGTGACTGGCCTAGCTGTGTCAGCAGTATGGTGAGTACAGAATACCCCCTACTTTTAGCAGTAATAAATCAAAATTATAGTAATGGTAGTACTGCCTGTATATATAATTGTGCTGTAAAAGTCAATAATAAATGCCTGCGTCAGGCTACCAGTGTTACAATGGAGTATTCCCAGCTGTTGTGTAATACAGATGTCAGTAGCAAGCAAGGTACAATATGCAAGAGAGGACTATTAGAATATGTATGAGTGTGTCTAAGTGAACCTGCCAAGAAAGTGCCATGTCAGGGCTACTGTAACAGTTAGAAATGAAAATCATTCCCCTCTGCAGATCATGCAGGAATAGTAATTGTGGATTTCTGAGTTGTACACAGATATGTATGCCAAAACTAATAAAGGTGATTCCAAACACTGGCATGTGTCATCTCAATTGTACCTGAAAAATAGAAATGTGTATGCCCTGCAGAATGCATTAACTGAGGTGAACTGAGTTAGCACTGCTTGCCTGCATACTTTAGAATGGACATGTCAAATAACTGAAAAAAAGCAATAGTACATATT
Organism: Protopterus annectens; assembly: GCF_019279795.1. Taxonomy (NCBI): domain Eukaryota; kingdom Metazoa; phylum Chordata; order Ceratodontiformes; family Protopteridae; genus Protopterus; species Protopterus annectens. The sequence goes on along the minus strand of NC_056728.1, from coordinate 1,888,022,710 downwards.
GCCATCAGAATGTGTTTTACTTGGAGCATGGCCAAGATGCCACTCTGCTAGCAGCACTGGACATTAGCTCTGCTTATAACAGTTTTATTCTGACATTAAATTTAATCTAATTTTTGGAAATACTAATCCAAAAGTATATCAGAGAATTTGTGAATATAAGTCCTTTATTATTTTTCAAAAATTAGTACTAAAACATAAGTTTTGATTATTTTTCCTGTCAAGAAGTTTTTCCTCAAGAAATCCAAGTATGAGTAACTTGAAGAACTCTAATAGGATAGTATGGTAAAGAAGGAGATGCAAACATTAATAACTACTACTCAAGAACTATCTATAAAAATGGACAAATTGGAGAATAACATATATACTATTAAACAAGACTGTAGTAAGCAGCTGAACATTCTTAGTGAAATGGCTAAAAAGTATTCTGAACAAATTGCTTCTGTTGAGGAATCTGTAACAGATATGGATGGCAGACTGGTGGCATGTGAAAGTCAAAATTAGTTTATTTTGAAACAGAATACAAAACTAACAGAAAAGCTGGAAGACCTAGAAAGTAGGTCACTGAGAAACACCATTAGAATCTATGGAGTACCAGAAAAGGAAGAGGGAACTGATATGATAAACTTTCTTAATAACTGGCTTCCAACAGCACTAAATTTTCCTGAACCCTTTCCTTCGGTATAGAGAGGGCTCATCGATTTATAGAAAACCTGCTTCAACAACAGTTTCTCCTAACCCCAGATCCATCATTGTTAGGTTTTTGTCATCCCAAGATAAGGATTTGGTTCTGAAGTCTGCGTGGAATAATTCTTCCATCAAGATAAAGGACAAACTCGTTCATTTTGACAATGACTATACTTCTTCTATCATATCTAGAAGGAAAGAATGTGCTCCCTTGATAAAATCTTTTTAAAAAAATTAACATCAAAGCACAAATTCTCTTTCCCTCTAGGATAAAAATATTTTACCAGAAGGTGAGAAGATCTTTAGCTCTTTATCAGAGGCTTTGGACTTTATTCACAAGAAAAAAATACTAACTGATATAGAGGACATGGAATGGTCTACACAGAGTCTGAAAAGACATGCAACTAAGAACACTTGGACTGTCAAAGAAAGTGCAAATAAAAAATTAAAAGACAAATAGGATTGTTATCAAATAATACTAAATACTTTCTTGCAGAACTCTTTACTTAATGTTTTATTGGAATATATACACAAAGCAAAGGTAAAGTGTCTTTATTTTACATAATATTTTATTGCAATACATATACAAAGCAAAGGTCTTTATTTTGCATAGGCTTAAGCATCTATGTATGTATGTTTGTATGTGTGTATATATCTATATATATATATATATATATATATATATATATATATATATATATTTATATATATCTGTCTGTGTATGGCTATATATGGGTTCCTACTAGATGACCGAAGACACATTCTATCGAATGCGTCTTGGTCGAACTTAAAACAATGAAAAGGCAAAATAGCGAAGTGGCTTTTAAGCAAATTCTTTCCCAGGAAAAGAATTTGCTTGGCCATTTCCATTACTTTGCCATTTTTGGCACTGTAGTGCGATCTCAGAGTTGGTATATTTTAGTAGGGAGGTGTGTGGGGCACAGCCCCCCACGTTATGTATTCTTTCAATCTTTTTTTTTTTTGGAACAGCGATTTTTTTCCCTTGGAAAAAAATCGCTGTTCTGAGCTTTCGAGATTGTAAGCTTTCGCTTACATGAGGTTGATTATTCATCGTTCACGTTTTTAAGCATTCAATGATAAAATATAAACCCATTATTTATATGTATATATATATATATATATATATATATATATATATATATATATATATATATGTGTGTGTGTGTGTGTGTATATGTGTGCTTGTATGTACATATGTGTGTGTGTAAATATATATATATATATATATTTTCTTTCATACCATATGTTTACTATAACCAGGGTGCAGTTAACTTCATTATATATTCATTTGAGATACAAAAGTCATGCTATCTTACTATTAATTCATGATTTCCAAAGTAAATCATTCATGTGTGTTAGTGGTGGGGTAACACTTTAAAGTTTACTGTTTAGTCTATTATGATTACACTGTATGGAATCCCCACAACAAAAGTGCCCTTAGGAGATGCTTTAGTTAAGATAGTTTTGTTTGCTCTTGACATTTTTGAAAGATTTTCATATCATGATTAATATATATGTCTTTACTTAAAATCTGCATTTCGTAGTGTGATATATCAACATTCAGTGATTTACATTAACTAAATGCTCTAATTTTAATTCTTAACCTAATTTAGTTTAAGGGATGTAAATTATTAATTTATGGGGAAAATCTTGCTTTCCCAACATTTTTAAAGAAGGGCTGTTAATGTTTTTTTTTCACTGTGGAATTCTTATGCTTCTTTAGAAAGGAGAAAACTTAGATGTTTGACATTCCCACCAAAAATGCCTTTTCTAAGCCTCTGTGACTGTTTCTTCACATGCATGAGCATCTACAGGGCACTAGCAGTAAGCTAGAAAAGCTGGAAGCAAGAATACTGTAAGCTATGACATCACACGAACTTTGAACTCATGCATAACTCGGAAATCAGGAAGTAAAGCTGAAAATGAAGATAGAAGAAAAAGTAACTGTTTTCTTTTGGTTGTTTTTTCATCTTTTATCCATCTAAAGGTATGGATTCACTTTAAATATGTATTTTTAAGAAGCTAGGACTTTAATGGAGTGATTATTTTACTAGTCTAGTGAGGAAAATTGCATTTTAATACTACTGTATGTCTGTTGCTTTGAAACACTGAAGTCTGGCAGGATACCATTATTTGCTTTGATAGCATGCCTTAAATGATAATATATTAATATTTGACTACTTAAACAACCAATTTCTTTAATATTGTGAATGCAAAGATATATATAGGATTGAATCTCCTTTTCCTTCTGCTGCTTTTGTGCTTAAGCAACTTTAATCTATATTAGGTATTCTCATTGATGCAGATTTAAAGTAATATAATCAGACTCAGCTGCAGTGATAGTTTTGATACTATGATTCAAATCATTTTATGACCACATACACTGTAGGAATGGATTGTTAAAATGTTCTAGATCACACTATTCTGTTCAATTAGTATTATTAGACCAACATATGGTCCCCCCCTTTTTTTTCTTCCTCCTTTTCTTCTTTCCATTCATGACTACCAGTCTGCTTGAACATTTACAGGTATGATAAGGGAAGGGGGGAGGGGGAAATAAGTATACTGGTATAACTACTGTATTGCTATAGTTATAAACACAAGAGACTGTAATACAGGTATAAAATATATAGGTATTAGAAGCTTATGCCGATAAAGCAACTAGGTTAATTGGTGAAACTGACTCCTTATTTTCCAATACTTAGTAGTGGTTTACACAATATTACATATGAATCCACTGTGATTGCCTGATGGACTTTTTATGTTTATATTTATTTGAGTTACCTTAGAAATGCTTTACTGTTTGTATATACTACATTTAAACCAGAAGCCATTTATGTATGCTTTTGGTGTGTGCAATGGTGTTAAAGGGTGGTTTAGTTAATTTATTAACTAAATCTGGAACTTTAGGTTCCATGTATGTATGTTTTCTTAGTTATTGGTTTCAGAATTTGTTTCCTAAAGATTTTTGACTCATCCATGATACATAACTCCATGAATTACTTCAAGTATACTTGGAAGGTATTATTGATGCTCTAAATATAACTTTAACAAATGATGATATATAAATGCTTATCATTAAATATTAATGGCTTACATAATGTCAAAAGAGCTGGTTTAATTAAATTCATTTAAATTAACAGAGCTCAGATAATCTTCTTCCAGGAAACCCACTTGCTGGAGAAGGATTTGCAAAAATTATCATTTAATGGTTTTACAGTTCTCACGGATTCCTGCTTTAGAGCCAAAAGGAGAGGTACTCTTATAATATGGAATAATACTTATACACTACCTAAAATTTTAAACACTTTTTCAGATAAAGATGGAATGTTAAGCTTAGTAGTGCTAGAAGTTAATAAGAAATGCTTCACACTGGTAAACTCATATTGGATTCCTGGTCTAGGAACTAAATATGTGAAGAAATACTTTTTATCTCATTACTTTACATGCAAAGGGAGAAAGTATTCTGGTGGGAGATTTCAATTGCTTGTTATCAGATGAAGACACCTCTAAAAATAGTAAGGTTAAACTAATCACACAAGATAAAAAGGTAAACAGTTTTATAGCCTCAATGAATTTTAGAGACATACATAATTTAAGAGTTCAAAATTCACTTCAAAACATTCATTATTCTTTCCAATTCAGCATGCAGACTAATATTGATAAGAGTTTTGTGTCTAACAATCTTTACTCTTAAATAAGTGATGTTGCAATACAGTCATATCCACTCTCTGACCACAATGCCTTTTTGTTCAGCTTGACTGTGAAAAAAGATAATATGATAATTTTTCAAAGAATCCCAGCCTATGTTACTAAGTTAAAAGGTTTTTTAGGAGTGGTTATTAAAATAAATAAATGCATTTATGGAAAACAACAATAATGGTGAAGTAACAGATATCATACTCTGGGTTGCATTAATAGTTCACATATTTAGTGGAGTTAAAGTTTGGTATTTTCAAAGGAGAAAGGAATGGGATGAGGAACTTTCTGATTTACAAGCCAAAATAGATAAGTTGAAACTAAATTTAAAATCAAATGATAAAGCAGTACTTACTGAAATTTCTAAGCTAAACCACAAATATTTAGAAATATTGAATCATATGGTTGCTATAAGCTTAGAAAAGATTAAACTACAGTCCTATTCAGTAAACCCAAACATTTACATAAACTAGCTATCAGATCCAAACAAATTAGTAAACAAAATCACATTAATGAAATTAAATACAAGAATAATAACACAGTAAAAGGAACAACTGATGTAGGAGGTATATTAGAAGCCTTTAGAAATCATTATCGGTCAATCAATGACATGCAATCACCACTAGATTCAGACGATGTAATATATAAATTTCTACAAGAAACTATCAAGACTAAACTATCAAAACAACAAAATAGTACCCTAAATAAACAGATAACCTTAGCAGAAGTGAAAGAACAAGTTAAAAATCTGAAGGATAATAAAGCCCCAGGGTTAGATGAGATAATCCCAGAAATATATAAAATTCTTCCAGAGCACACAATAAAGTTATTATTAAACACATTCTCCATGATAATTTTCCCTCCCTCATGGAAGTACTCAGTAATTTCCCCCATTCTGAAAGAAGGTAATGACCCCCAACTATGTGCATCCTATAGACCCATATCATTGTTAAATATAGATTATAAAATGTTCATGTCTATCCTGGCCAAAAGACTAAATATCTTACCCAGTCTAATACACTTTGATCAAACTGGCTTTATCTTACATAGAAAAGTGCATGACTATATTATTAAGCTACTATCTCTAATAGACATTGCAAACAAAACCAAAACCAAGAAACAATTAACTATTATTAGTCTGGATATTGATAAATGGGTGGCCATGGTGGTGCAGCAGTTAGCATTGCTGCCTCACAGCAAGAGGTTTTCTGGTTCGATCCTCGGCTGGGGTGCCTTCTGTGCGGAGTCTGCATGTCCTCTCTCTGGTCATGTGCATTTCCTCCGGGTGCTCTGGTTTCCTTCCAAAGACATGCTGCAGGTAGATTGGACACTCTAAATTGGCCCTAGGTGTGAGTGTGTGCCTTCTTTGGAAGGTTGGGCACCGAGCTGGCAACTTGACACCATAAAACTCCTCTGCCAATCATGAGCAGACAGGTGATCTGCTGTGGCGACCCCTAACCGGGAAAAGCCAAAAGAAGAAGTCTGGATATTGATAAGGTGTTCAATTCCCTTAGTTGGTCATACTCACAAAAAATCTTTAAAGAATTTAACTTTACTTCAGATTTCACTAAACTGATATAAAATATTTATAGAGATTCTAAAGCATTTGTTAAAATTGTTTCATGTCTATCATCCCCAGTAAAAATTCATAAGGGAACTAGACAAGGTTGCCTTTTATCTCCATTATTTTTCACTTTATCAGTGGAACCTTTTGATTCATTTATTAGAAATAACCCAAATATCAAAAGATTTTAAGTTAATGAGGGATACTGTCCAAAAGTTCAGCTTTTTGCTGATGATATTCTACTAACATCCAGTGACATAGAAGGCTCTTTACAACATGTCATGAATGCCATAACTCTATTTGGAAAAATCTCAGGGTTCAATTTTAATCAAAATAAAAACAAAACACTTTTAATCAATAAGAAAAATAGCAATTTGCGAAAATACAATACAGTCAACCTCGGTAAATGACAAGATAGATTATCTAGGAATAAGTATTAAGAATAAGTGGAACAAGACTATTTAATTTTACTTCACTAATCTGGTAGCTATAGTCAGTGACTTGACTAAAAAGTGGAACAAAATGTTTTTCACCATGGAAGACAGACTTGCATTAATAAAAATTATTATTTTGCCCAAGATTTTATTTTACATACAATCATTGATTTTACCTCCTAAGAAATTCTTTAAACAAATAGATTCCCTATTACTAACTTTTCTATGGTTCCCAAAGAAACCGAGACTATTCTATAAATGGCATGTTAGAGCCTGGGACAGTAATGTGACTGGCTTTCCCAACATAGAATTTTATTCCAAATCTGTTATTATTAACATAATACTACACTGGATTTCATCCATATACACCTCTAGCTAGAAACAACTACATGAAATACATATAACTTCCTCTGGGAACTTTGGAATTAACAAAATATTTTGGATACTTCATGAATATTGCTTATATAATAAGAAATTTAGCCACTTCTTACATGGTATAAACCAAATAGTTTATATTTTCAAAAATATACTCAACCATAATTACAGTTTAAAGAACACCTTTTTCATTGCATTTCCCATAGCTTATACACCAGACTGCCTAGATACCTTCAATATCAATAAGATGCAGAATCTTAAAGAGAATAATCTAAAGTTTGGCACCAGTTTACAGACAATAACATCCAACCAATTAACTTTCTCATAGCCAGATATAATGTCTGTCAAGATAATAGCCTCTGTATTCAATCTTTAAGACAGTTTGTTGAAAATAAAGTGAGAGTGTCAATAAATCTGGAAACTGATATTATACCAAAATTGATGCAACTATTCATATGGTGTAGTTCGATGAAAATTGAACATAAATTAAGCATATCACCTGTATATAAAATGCTATGAGAAGACTTGATTACTTTTGACCAAGCTTTTTGGAATTACTCCATAAAGATTAATGGTGAACCTTTATCTAATGATAATAAGAAACAGTTATTAAATTCAATAAAAAATACTTCATCTTCTTTATATTGGAGACTATATATCTGGAGATTTATTCATAGAAGCTTTTACACTCCACACAGAATTGACCTTATAAACAAGAGTAATGAAAGAAAATGCTGGAGGTGTGGTTATATTCTTGAAGCCATCTGGGTTCATATGTTCATCAAATGTAGAACTGTCACACAATACTGGAGTGATTTTAGACATTTCACAAAAGCCCTGTAGTCTGATAACTGTCAAATTACTAGCTCTTTGATATTATTCAATGTCCCTACCCCAAGTGTAATTCCTAGACATCAGTTATCTGTTCTTTGGTTAATTGTATCTATTGCTCGAAAAATAATTACATTAAACTGGAAAAATAAGCATGATCTTATGTTTACTGAGTTTATTTCAATAGCAAAAGCTGTATGTAAAAAAGAAATGCAAACTATCAGAGATCATCAAATGTAACACACAAAAGACTAGCTTGCCAAAAATTGGAGAGATTGCTAGATAAATATTGCTTACCTTTCTTGGATAAAACAAATGTTTATCATGGATGTTTGTATATAGTGTAAATAGTTATTATGTTTTATATTGTTTATTTGTAATAGTTTATGTCCATGTTTATTAACACAGTTTAATAAAAATGTTTTTGGAAAAACGAGAATGCATTTTACTTGTTTGTCTGCCATCAGTGTCTTGTGTTAACCTTTCAATTTCATCTGTATGTAGCTGTGAATGCACTGAAAAATGTATAAGGCTAACATGTGCAGACTTAAAACCTATACTGTGTACTCTAAATAGCAGTATGTAGTTGTAAAACAGTCAAATCTGCAATCCAGCGAATGTGTACATGTTTCACAAACAGTGACACCAATGTCTGTTGTGCATGCATAATGTGTACTGAAAATGGGAAACAAATAATGCAACATGTCTTAATAAAAGTACTGTGCACAAAAATATGTACTATATAGAAATGTCACAAGCAACACAAAACACCTCCCTAGTAGCTTAGTCTGATAAGGACTAGGCCTGCAGTTTAATTTTGCACACACACCATGGTTTAAATACAGGGACTGCCACTAGCATCTCACTCTGGTTCTACAGTTGTAAACTGCAATCTGAATAGAAAAAGTAATGCACTGCAACACATAACATTTTCTATACAGGGCACCAAGGTAAAGGAATCTGAATAGAAATGCTAGTATGATGTGCATAATTATGAAAGGTGTACAATTGCTGTGTTAATCAGCCCCAGTCCTACAAATAGATGGAAGCTAGACATCCACACTCTGCAGTCTAGCCCAGGCAAGCACTTCAAGTTTCACACAGTCATGGATAGTTTCCCCAGTCACCAAGAAACCTGGACACAGAGAATGGCACTGAAGATGTATGTGAAAGGCACAATACACACTCCAGGGGCTGCAACTAATATATGAATCTGAAATATGTGTAGAAACAGCAATGTAATGTGCACACAGTTCATCTGCACAGGGCCCACAGGTAAAGAAATTGGTATAGAAACAGGTCTGATGTGTATAACTAAAATAAGGGTACAATTGCTCTGTTGATATCTACAGCTGTTGATGTGCAGTGGCAGCCCCATGGCCCAGGTAGAGTGTAAGTGTGGTCAGAAAGTAGAGTAGTGAATAGTAGTGTACTGACAAATATACTTGATAGCAGTTGTCAATTGAATCTGTTCCTTTTCCCCCACCACTCAAGTGATCCAACCATCACACTTAAACAAACATGAGTATGTTCCTAAATAAACCGCTTCTGTTGGGACCATTGTTCCATTTGGCTTATCATTGTTTAAACTGTGTGCATACTAATATTCCCTGTTGAATACTCATTTTATTGCATGCCTGACATACCACTAACTGGCATGCTGTTGCAACCCTGAATGCCATTCCATATATGCATGGGTTCTGTTTGCTATGGCACTGCTATAATTGCACTGTGTTGGGTAAATGGAAATATCCATGCATGCTATTTTGAATAATGTTTTAATGTGTTGTGCATGACTAACCGATATTCATTGTTAAGGGAAGGCAGATCCCAGCGGATCTGCCTCTCCCATCCAACCTGGCCAAGGCACTGGGTCCCAGCACATCTGGGACCAAACCCAGACCTCCCTCATCTGCTGGTCCTGCACCACCCTTTGGGTGGAACTGCTGCAGGAGATGGTGCTCAACCCTCCACTGCAAGTGGGTGTAGTGAGGATGTTGTCACCCAGGACGAGGTCTGTGGCATTGTGCACAGTATCCGCCAGATGGGGCTGGATGACCACCTGTGCCAGGTGGAGGGCAGGTTGGTGCAGCTAGAGGGGCAGACAGCCCCTCCAGCCCAACCCCCAGCACAGCCAGCCCAGCCCTCAGCACAGCCATCTTTGAGGCTGTGAAGGAGTAGTGGTGACTGCCATCAGGAGGGGACATCAGTGCTTCTACAACCATCTGAGGGGCTCATGATCCTCGGATTCCCAACCACCATCCCCAATGTGTCATGCACTTCCCTCTCTGGTGTCATGTCTTTCTGCAAATGCAATCTCTCCTACCAAACCTCCCTCATCACACTTACCTATAATCCTTCCTTAACATCCCACTCTCACCTTAAAAAAAAAAAAAAGAGCATAAGTCGCACAACAAAATCACATCCCATGCATAGCTCTGTATTTCGCCCAGAGACATATACCCATGACACAATCTAACCCTACCAATCATCCATATTGTATGATGCCCACACACCTCCCTGTTGGGTGTGAGGATCCAAATTCTAAATTGCCCACATTGAAAGCAGCTGTTTCTGCCAAAGAAATGCTCAGCTATGGTCCTTTCCTACACCCGTCCTGCACATCCCTACCTGATTCTCCTCTTGTTTATCCCCCTGCTTGCCCTAATTTCACCACTTTCCTATCCCCCCTTTTTTCATTTGAAATTAGCGTGGGTTCAAGCAGCCATAAACGGGCATAAGCTAAGCTCATGTAAGCATTGCTTGGCTCCATTAAAAACCCACGCAAAACCGCTTACAACTACTTTAAAGTGCCTTAATCACTCTGTCTCCAACAGCCTCTGTTTTGCCCAGCAACAAAATAACCAGCCCTTGAAAGTCTCAAACCCAGGACCCTACACACTATAACAAAAGGGATTTACCACTAAACTATGTCAGATATAAAAAAAAAAGCTGATGTTTTCTCAAACATAGCATCCAGCACAGTCATTCAACAGTAGGGGAAATGTAGTTATATATGTAGATGTATGTATGTATACACACACATATATATATATATATATATATATATATATATATATATATATATATATATATGTCTACATCTCTCTCTCTCTATATATATATATATATATATATATATGTGTGTGTAGATAGATATATATATATATATATATATATAGATATATATATATGTGTATATATATATATATATAGATATATATATATATATATATGTATATACACACAAATATATATATATCTACATAAATATGTATTGCATTTGCACATTGAATACATACTCTAAACCCCTCACTGCAAAACAACTGACCAAAGGCACTGTTAATGGGGGTAAAGGGGCCCAAAATAAGTACCTCTTGTAATTATTGATATTATCCCCTCCTCCACAGATGAACAGATCTGCCTTGCAACACAATAACCAACACTTGCAAGTCTAATACCCAGGGCCCTACACAACATAGCCACAACAAGTTAACAGTAATCCATCTCAGCTGTACAATGTCAGGATATTAATAACATATCATGCAGAACAGTCTGTGTACCATAGGGAATGTACAATGTGGAAGCAGTAAACATTCCAATAATACATACACACACACACACACACACACACACACACACACACACACACACACACATATATCTATATATATATATATATATATATATATATATATATATATATATATATATATATATATATAGATAGATATATATATATATATATATATATATATATATATATATATATATATATATATATATATATATATATATATATATAAATATATATATATATATATATATATATATATATATATATATATATATATATATATATAGATATATATATATATATATATATATATATATATATATATATATATATATATATATATATATATATATATACATATACATAGGACTGAGCCTTGGGGGATGCCACTTGTAACCGGTTCAGAGTCAGATGTAGAGCCTGCAACTGTCACCATGTGGGTTCTATCCATGAGACAGTTGGCAACCCATCTCGTGATGTAGGGGTTTATGTTCAAGCTGGTGAGCTTGTCTATAATACTAGAATGGGGAATGGTGTTGAAAGCCTTTGTGAGGTCTAGGTAAGCTGTGTGGACCTCCTTTCCCTCGTCTAATGCCTTGGTAACTATCTCAAAGTAGTCCACCAGGTTTAGGAGGCATGACCTGCCCTTAACAAAGCCAGACTGGGTAGGGTCCAAGGTTTGGAGGTTCCCAATGCCTCTGTTAATGAGTTCTATGATGATGAGTTCCATAGCCTTGTAGACCAGGCTAGTCAGGCTTATAGGGTGATAGTTCCTGGGGTCCATTGTGGCTCCAATTTTGTGGAGCAGGATAACTGTTGCTGTGCGCCACTCTGTGGGTACGTAGCCTGTAGAGAGGCTGAGTTTGAACAGTGTGTTTATATGAGGGGTTATTTCATTTTCGAGCTCTTGTAAGACACAGCCTTAGACACCGTCTGGTCCATTGAAGCTGTGTTTTGGCTTTGGATAGGGCTGTTTTAACCTGTGTGGTGGTGATTGACTGGGCCCTACATTCTTCTGGTATGGTTATGGGCCCTTTAGGGGGTGAGAGGGGGGTGAAGTTTGCACTAAACCTGTCAGCCAGAATGTTTGCAATATCAGTCGGTTTAGTGTATTTTGTGCCATTCTGCACTAACTGAGAGCAGATCTGAGAGTTTCCACTTAGGTTCTTGACATAGCTAAAAAATGCTTTGTGGTTATCTTTGGAGTCATTGGCAATTTTTCTTTCGAAACTAGCCTTGGATGATTTAATGAGGGATCATAGTTTCTTACTGATACTGATCAGGGATGTCTTTCCTTCTTGAGATTTTACTCTTTTTCTGTACTAGCTTCCTCCTTCTGTTGCATAGCTTGTTTATGGCAGCGGTCCACCAGACTGGTTTCCTTTTCTTGGAGGAGTGAGTCTTGGTTTTACTTGGGATATCATGATCCATGCATTCCTGCAGATGCTCATAGAGTGCCTTTGTAAAGGTTTCAGCAGCTTGGACAGCATTGTCCTTTAACATGGGGGTTGTGAACCTTTCCACCTCGGTCTTAAGTAACATGAAATTTGCTTTTGAAAAGTTTTTCATGGTGGTTTCCTTGATTGGGGGTAGGGGCAGAATGTGGATATCCAGAGTGATTAGTCTATGGTCTGATCTAACCAGTGAGGGGTTGACCTCCGGTGTGGAACACCGGTCGCCCATGTTGGTGATGACCAGGTCCAATATGTTGTTCCCTCTGTTGGGGGTGTTGACCAGTTGATCCAGTGCATTCGAGTTTATAAATTCTAGGAAGCGTTGGGCAAGGGAGGTAGTACTTGAATAGTTCTCCCAGTTTATGTTTGGGTAATTGAAATCACCCAGTATTAAGGTGTTTAGTAGGGCCTTCATATTTCCCAGTGTCTACAGAAATGCGGAATGGGGGTCATGGGCCATGGTGGGTGATCTGTAGCAAGCTACAATTTGGATTGCAGTTTTGCCCATTGTGAGTTGCACATGGATGATCTCTGATGCAATGTGCTGCACCACTAACATGGAGGTGTGGGTATCCTTGATGAATATGGATACACCCCCGCCTTTTGTGTTTCGGTCTTGGTTCTCTGACCGAAAGTTATGGTACGAGTTATAGCCTAGTAGTGCTGGGGTTCTCTCAGGAGCCTTAAACCAGGTTTATTTTACTGCACAGATGTCGATGTTCTCCATACTGAGCAGTGCCTCGAGTGGGTGCATTTTGAGGTTTAGACTTCTGGCGTTGAGTAGCATTATCCTCAGATTTTGGTTACTTGTGCTATTTATGGTGGTGGGTTTGTCTTTTGAGCCTTGCCTAAAAAAGGCACTATGGGGGCGGCAAGAGCCTTGTCCAGTATTCGAAAGCCTAAGGGTGACAGGTGCAAGCCATCTCTTGTGAAGCAACGTGGCTTGTTGAGCATATCATCCCAGGTGGGCAGATACTGGATCCCCTTTGAATGACACCAGAAACTTAGCCAATTGTTGAAATTGATAATTTTTTCTTTATACTGTGGCATCATTCTTGATGAGGGCAGGATGTTACTTATGGTCAGGATCATACCTGCCTGGATTACATGATCAGAGATCTCTTCCATGTTTCTTTTCATGTAGTCCAGGGAGGTACATCTCAGGTCATTCACACCAACATGGACAATGACAGAGTTGTATCTGTACTTGTTCTGGAGAGATCTGAGTGCTTGTGTTATGTGGCGGATCCTGGCACCTGACAGGCAGCTAACTGTAACCTTCTCCTTGTCTAGCCTAGTTAGTGGGAAATCAGTGTGCCTGACTATAGAGACGCCTATTACTAGTGTGTTGGGTATGTTATTTTGCATTAAGGGCTGTGATTGCATGGCACGCTGACTATGTGAAGTATGTGTTTCATGGTTGGTGATGAGGTGTGGAGGTTGCTTGGATGTCTGCTTTGGAGGTCTCTGTTTCTTTTGCAGATTTTTATTTAGAGCCTCCAAGTATGTTTTCATGTATTCATGTGTGTTTTTTGCCGGTGTTGGTTTATTAGATCTATGTAAGACTGGTGGTGTGTTGCAAGTATTACCCTTCTCTTCTTGACTGTCAGTTCCAGTCTTGGGTTGAGAGAGCTTTGCCTCCAGTTTGGCTGTATAATTGCATCTCTCGCATGTATTAGTGTTTGGTGGTAGGAGGAGAGGGTTGTCTGTGTACATGAGGCAGTTGTAACATTGCCTCAAAATGCCCAGATTCACCAGTTGGACTGGAGAGTACGCTGGAAACTGCCCTTTGGACATGTCTGAATAGGTAGAGTAAGCTGTTTTTCTGATTGACTGGTGGGGACAAATAGAGAGCCTTGTCCTTCGGGACAGTATAGGGGGGTCTAGTTCTAGGGTTAATTAGTGCTTGCTATGGGCTTTAAGCAAGTGCTTGACTGTGAAATGAATGGTTTGAGTGCTAAAGTTGAAGGTTTGTCTAGTTCCAAGGGAAAAATTGAAGAGAAGACTTTGTGGAGCCGAGAATAGTTCAACTCTCGCTAAATGGAGCTGCCCGGTGCACAAAACTGCACAAATGTGTTTTTTATAGCAGGGAAGTGAAAGAGGTAGAAATTAGCCCAAAATGGCTGATAAATTACTAACTTCTGGGCTGAAACTACTCCTCCAGGGACAGATAGCCTGCTCAAAGCTCCCCTCTCTCACAGGTGAACAAAGAAACTTCCTTCTATCCAAGTAAGGTATGGGCAACACAGAAACTTGTAACACAGCCCTAGATTCAGCAATAACCAGAAAACTGGACTATACTAGTTCAGAAAGGCATCAAAAAGTATATATTTTTTTTTCAGAAAATAGAGCAGATACAATCACAATTAGCCCAAAATGGCTGATAAATTACTAACTTCTGGGCTGAAACTACTCCTCCAGGGACAGATAGCCTGCTCAAAGCTCCCCTCTCTCACAGGTGAACAGAGAAACTTCCTTCTATCCAAGTAAGGTATGGGCAATGCAGAAACTTGTAACTCAGCCCTGGTTCAGCAATAACCTGACAACTGGACTATACTAGTTCAGAAAGGCAGGTAACAAGTATATATATATATATATATATATATATATATATATATATATATATATATATATATATATATATTATTTCCAGAAAATAGAGTAAATACAATCAAAACAACACTTTAAATGCACAGAAAAGGCTATCACACTTTAGTGTGTAGCCTACAACAGTTAAACAGATAATTTAAATACAAAAATTACTTAATTCAAGTGCAGGCAGCAAATAAGTATAATATGTAGCAATAACAAACTTTTTAAATCATAGATTCGCTATGAAAAAACTGGCATTTTAGGCAGAATTAGTTAAGACAGCAAGAAAAGCAGAAAAGTGATACTTAATCACTCCAAAGTCACTCTTTTGTCTCTCTGCTGCTGTAGACTCTGCAGAACACCTGGAAGGCACTTGCTGAGTGGAATATAAGTGCAAAAACTGTGCAAATGCGTTTTTATAGCAGGGAAGTGAAAGATATAGAAATTAGCCCAAAATGGCTGATAAACTACTAAATTCTGGGCTGAAACCACTCCTCCAGGGACAGATAGGCTGCTCAAAGCTCCCCTCTCTCACAGGTGAACAGAGATACTTCCTTCTATCCAAGTAAGGTATGGGCAACACAGAAACGTGTAACTCAGCCCTGGATTCAGCAATAACCTGAAAACTGGACTATACTAGTTCAGAAAGGCGAGTAACAAGTATATATATTTTTTCCAGAAAATAGAGTAAATACAATCAAAACAACACTTTAAATGCACAGAAAAGGCTATCACACTTTAGTGTGTAGCCTACAACAGTTAAACAGATTATTTAAACACAAAAATGACTTATAAAGCAAAGCAAACACCTCAGCAGGGTAAAGTGCCTTGGTAAACGAAAAGACAAAGCAGTAAAACAATTCCAAGGCACACCAATAGCCAATAATCCAAAGCTTCCAAATGAAAAAAGACCTTTATTGCAGCAGAACTTCTCCACACAGTAAGCGCTTTCATGTTGTATAAATGCTTCTTCAGACTTTGAAGTCTGAAGAAATGTTTATACAACATGAAAGCGCTTACTGTGTGGAGAAGTTCTGATGCAATAAAGGTCTTTTTTCGTTTGGAAGCTTTGGATTATTGGCTATTGTTGTGCCTTGGAATTGTTTTACTACAAAAATGACTTAATTCAAGTGCAGGCAGAAAGTAAGTACAATATGTCGCAATAACAAACTTTTTAAATCACAGATTTGCTAAAAAAAAAACTGATGTTTTAGGCAGAATTAGTTAAGACAGCAAGAAAAGCAGAAAAGTGATACTTAATCACTCCAAAGTCACTCTTTTGTCTCTCTGCTGCTGTAGACTCTGCAGACCACCTGGAAGGCACTTGCTGAGTGGAATACAAGCACAAAAACTGTGGAAATGCGGTTTTTATAGCAGGGAAGTGAAAGAGATAGAAATTAGCCCAAAATGGCCAATAAACTTCTAACTTCTGGGCTGAAACCACTCCTCCAGGGACATATAGGCTGCTCAAAGCTCCCCTCTCTCACAGGTGAACAGAGAAACTTCCTTCTATCCAAGTAAGGTATGGGCAACACAGAAACTTGTAACCCAGCCCTGGATTCAACAATAACCTGAAAACTGGACTATACTAGTTCAGAAAGGCGGGAAACTATTTTTTTTTCAGAAAATAGAGCAGATACAATCAAAAAAACACTTTACCGAATTAACCAGTTAAAAAGCTTAAAATTGAGCCCTGTTCCAGCAGTCTTCAATCAGACAAGTTCTAACTGCACAGTCCTGCCACTAGGGTACAGAGAAACCTTCTCCAAAATAGATGGCCTGGATCAGTACACAAGTTATACAAGCAAAGCTAGATTCAGCCGGCCTGAATGTAGTCTATGCTACATTGTATGCTACAGCAAACAAGGCATACCGATTTCATAAAGAAACAGTTCAAGTAAGCATGCGCAATAAGCCTTTAACCAGAAATTTCCAGCTCAGAAGGGCAGAATCTAGCCTCTCCTCCCACAAGAGTGCAGACCACAAACCTTCTTAATGTAAAATAACTGACCTGAAGCCCGAGTGCTTAACCCAGAACTAATACACTTTTAGAATAACAGACACTGAGCCTTCAATCAGCAGTTCCCAACTTAGAAGGATGGACTCTACCTGTCCTGCCACAACAGTGCAGACCACAAACCTTCTTAATGTAAAACAACTGGTGTGAAGCTCAAGTGCTTAAACCAAGGGCCTTAGAATAACAGTTACAATTTAATCAAGCTACTAACAAGCAGTAATAAAGGCAGCAGAACAAATTCAATTGAGTAATTTTAAGAAGAGGCAAAAGCAAAATAAGGTAATAAAGTAGGAAGAAACACAAATACAGTAAAGCAGATGAAGTGCAATTTTTTTTTTGAGACGGAGGAAACAGAGCAGATTAAGATAGTATAGGGGAATGTCCTTCCCAAGTGCTCTCTCTGTACACCACAGAGGCGATGGGACTGGTAGGAGTATCTACTGTACTCAGTTGAGTGAGTAAATGAGATGGGTCCAGGAGGAGTGTGCAAAAAAAGATTTACAGCAGGGGCAGGCAATTCCAAAGCCACCAAGATTAACACCACAACAAGAAACAGAGAGGGGGGTGGGGAACTAACTGCAGAGAGACAGAGACACAATATTTACTGAATCAAAGACACACAATATTTACTGACCCAAATCTTAAATAAGTGCAGAGAAAAGTATACTTAAATCAGCTTGTGTCCAGTTTAATTATGCAGGCAAGTCTCAGTAGCCAGCAACTCCGATTTAAAATGATTACTAGAAATGTAATCAACACAGATTTTAATGCTAGCAGAAACTCCCAAGCTAAATAACACTAACAAAGGAATTTCAAAGCAGTCTACCAACTTTCAAAGAGCCCAGATGGCTGCACTTTTTCACACTTCAGGCAACTTAACTGCAGACAGACAGAGAAACCATATTTACTGATTCAAAGACACACAATATTTACTGACTCAAAACTTAAATAAGTGCAGAGAAAAGTATACTTAAATCAGCTTGTGTCGAGTTGATATATGCAGACACGTCTTAGTAGCCAGCAACTCCGATTTTTAAATGGCCAGTGTTTGATTCTTTTATACAAAAGACAATTATTGCATGAAACATATACATGCAGACAAGTCAAAGGATATGACACCACACATGCTTGCATACATACAAATGTTTATTTGCACAACTATTTCAGTTGCATATGCCATTTCATATAGCAGTTATGTGTTTGAAATACATAATAACTGAATAATACAACTATCAAACAAAACATTTGATACAGTAATCTGAAAGCATAACATATGTTGACTGTCCAGGCTAAGGCATTCACGTAGTACAACAGTAAAAATAACACTTGCCTTGAAGATAAAAAACAATCAACACTTGTTAATTCAGATGTAGTTCAGCAGCCTCCAATTACACTCTGTACTCAACCCCTAGGGGGAAAAGAATTAAGTTGTCACAATGAAAATGTATCTGCTACATAACAATGCTTAAATTAAAACATCACTATCACACTGGAAAACAGAACTGTCTGTAAGACAGTAAGCACTAGCCCACCACTGTTCCCATGGTGAAATGTATGAAAATGTACAGCCATATACCTTCATGTGTCTTACTACTGATATCCCTCACATATTGTAACAGCCTAGGTTAAAAAGGATGCACACCCTTCCCTCATAGAATGACTTACACGGGCATATAACTGTGTTACATACACTGACCTCTGGACTGTACAAGGTCACACATGTTTTGTCCAGCTGTAGCCCTCATATATATGGACCCTACCCCATAATTTGTGTGGGAGTCCACAACATCACTGGAATGATAGCAGGAATGCCAGCACTAAATAAAGATAGGCCACTACGTATCCTCTTACTGCATGACATATGGACAAAGCCTGGTGTATAGGTGGAGGACAGAGGCTGGAACACAGAGCCATATTTGCACTATTGCTGTTATACACTGTGGAAGTTGCTGGTGTTACAGGACTGGATAGAAAATATCCTTACTCAGGAATATTAAGTCAGAAACACAAATGGATGTAGCCATGTACTGATAGCACTCAGCAGAGAGAATGCCACTGATATATCAGAGACAAGATCTGTGTGGTGAACAGACAAAACATAACAGCCAATCCTCTGGCCATCATGTGGATAGGCCCACAGTAGAGAGTTATGCAGAAAGACTGCATTCCAAGCAAAACTAGCATGTACACAAAAACCCTGCAAAACTAGCGGTATTCAATGCATATAACATCAATACTCACACTGTCCATAGGTCTGGAACCTTATACAAATATGTAGTTGGCCTGTGTCTACAAGTCATGTTGTAAGAGGTATTGCTGCCTGCTGTCTGTAATACTGCTGCCCACACACAGGAAGGATGTCTTCCATACAAGAAAGGTAAAGGAACAATGCCCACATGATGTCATAATTTATAGTAGTGGGTTGCCATGACAGTGGTAATTGGAAGTACTACACAGCTGGCTGCATGCAATTAGCAAGTGGTGAACACTGATTGGTGCAGAGGCCATGACTTGATCATGAGCATCACCTACAAAATCCATGCTGCAACCTATTCAAAACAGCTCAATCCCTGTAGTGGAGAGAGAGAGAGAGGGGGAGAGAGAGAGAGAAAATAAAACTACAAACCAAACCAAAACAAAAGTATATAAAACAAGGGACATATAAAGTGTACATAGAAAAGAGGACAATACTACAACAGGTATGAGAAACATATCTGCATGCAACTGAATGTAGTACCAGGTCTGTAATAATGGGATAGATGATGTGGAAAGATTAATATGTGCCATCAAGACTTGTTGTAATGATTTCCTGCTGAACAGCTGCTATAGACATAGCATCTGGCTCTGTGGGCAGTGGGCCATACCTGTCAACTGTGCAGATCAGCACTGAATGACAAGATGTAAGCCATCATAGTGTGTGTTCGGTACCTCAAGACATGTATATTAGTGTGGCAAATAGCTGGAGGTGGAACAAATGAAGTAATGATAGACACATGAGTTTCAGACCCCGCCACCTGCAGGACAGTCAAGTTAACGTGAAATGTATCATGCATAAACGTCATAGGCTTGTAATAGGCTTACTTGCAATCTGTCCCTATATATACTCCCCTAATGTTAGGATCTGTCCACATGTGACACCCTTTTATTTTGTAGCAAGACAGAACAGTGCAGTTGTGGAGGAGATTTAGAGAGTGTGGATGTGTAGTTTGAATCCACTATATATATCTATATATATATATATATATATATATATATATATATGTATGTGTGTGTGTGTTTGTAAAAAAACAAAATGCACACACACATACACACACACACACACACACACACACACACACACACACACACACACACATATATATATATATATATATATATATATATATATATACATACACGTGTATGTCTACATATGTGCAAACACACACACACACACACACACACACACACACACATGTATATATATATATATATATATATATATATATATATATATATATATATATATATATTCTTTACTGTTGAATGAGTGTGCTGCATGATATGTTTGAGAAAACATCACACACACATATATTTTTATATATATATATATATATATATATATATATATATATATATATATATATATATAGTAGTAAGTGGGTGTGAAATGGATAGTTATGTCTGGTGTGAAATCCATGTTGGGAACACATTGCCCTTATTTGTGAAGGTGAGCTTGGTATGTTGGGGAAGGATAGTAGGTATATTTGGGGAGGTATGTTGGGTTGGAGGACAGACAAAACAGCATACATGTGGTGGGTAAACACCTTGGATGGGGAGTGGTGTTTGGAAAGTGGAAGCCCATGAGCCCCCAAATGGAAACAGTGGGACCAAGGTCCCCATCCATGGGCAGTCACAACTGCACCTTCACGGCCCTGAAGGTACCTGGACTGGGGGCTGAGCAGGAGTAACATGTGGACCCTGTAATTGTGTACAGAGGGCCTCAAGGTGGTGTAGCACATCCCCCAAGTCTCAGTGGAGCTCCCTATGCATCAGACCCTGGACCTGACTTCAGGTGACAGGATCTTGTCTGTGTGTGCTTCCAGTGGGGGAGGGGGGGAGAAAACCATCCCCTGAGGTGTTTCCACCTGAAGGTAGTGCAGGATCAGCAGATAATAAGGTCCCAGGGTGGGTCCCAGATGTGCTCTGGCCTGGTAACCTGGCCAGATGAGGTGGGAGAGGTTGCTCTGCTGGGAACAGGTTTCCAAAACATGCTATTGTGCCACAGTTATAGAACATATGTGGGTAGTAATAGTTCACACAATCCAGGATTACTTCTAACAGCATGCATAGATGTCCCCATGAACACAAAACACCAGATTTGGAGCAGTCACATAGCAGACAGAAGACATGCATATATGGATCCATAATGGCCCTTACAATGTCATGCAGGTGACATTATTAGCAGCAGGCCACCAATGATAGTGTTACAACATGGAACATGATTAGAAACACATTGCACTATTTGTTGTACAATACAATATATGTCCCAGCAGTAGGTTTGCTGTAAACATGCTCATTGAGTTCTGTGTTCAGATTATCATTGGAGATAAGGTGGGGGGAGACAGAGATGTCAATTAACAACTATTATATCCTTGCAGTATGAGATCCTCAGACCTTTTTTCCTCTTTATGTCTTTCAGGCACCATGTCTAGAGAGCGGCTACCAGTTTATTTCCCACAGGAAAATGATGTGATAATCAACTATCTGCTGCAGCACCACCACACCCTCTTTGGCCGTACAGCCCATGATCTGCAGAAGTGGACTGCCCTGTGGAACGAGTTTGTTCACAGGGTAAATTATGTATGCCTGCATAACTCAGTTATGAGCAGGTGCAACATTGGTGCACTGACCTCATCCATCATGCCCGTCAGCATGGACCTGCAGTTACGAGGGCCCAGCTATCCACAGGGGGTGTTATGCCATCCAACCCCCCTGACCCATGCTGAGGAGCTCCTTGCCAGCCTTGAGGCACCTACCCACCAGCAAAGCCAAGACCCAGCTGATAGCATTGTGGAGGTGGGTGCTACCCACACAATGGATGAGGAGCATGCAGGTAAGTCCAGAGGGCACATCAGTAGACCACTGTTGCTTATCCATCTGCATCTGTAGAGTTTAATCATGCGTATGTGAGATAAGATATATATAGTCTGTTGCTGCATTGTACTAATGAACAGATGTGCAAAATCTGTAGTATTGTGAGTTTGTACTGTTGATGTATCGAAATGCTCCTCCCACTCTGTAGCAATGCCACAGGTGTGGCTACTGACAACACATCTCTCACACAACTATGTAGATCCCTTTGGTATACCTCTGGAGCAGCAGCCTGTAACTGGTGAGTATGGTGTTGTTTGTTCAAGTTTGCCAATACACCAGCCATGTTATGGCCATGGCATTTGCCATGCACACATTTAACACACCTACACATAATGCATGCTGTACATGTTCACTTATTGTTGCTGTTAACTGCACTGCATCACAGTGGTCACCATTGTGGCATATCTGAAGGGTATGTAAGAGTCCTGCAATATAACTAACAACCTGTCATTCCAAGATGTGCGCACAAAGATGAACATAATGGTAGGACAAATGGCCTACAGTAGGAACATGTCTGAAACATCACCCTTATAGAGTGCTACAATAGTGTATATACCACTATTACAATGGCAACTTTTGCAGATCTACACAACAGCCTATCACAATACCACATTCCACAACCCTTACAACCTGTAATGTGGTGCTAACATGAGCAATAAATGTGTAATATGAAATCTTATGTTAGGACAGCAAATATGGGGAATACCTACATTAACAAACACTGGAAGCATATGTGTGCATGCACTCCAAATAACATATTGTGGAAGCAGCTTTTGAGGTACAGATAGCATTCAGTCTTCATGAGTATGCACCTTCCATCAAATACAGGTCCTCAATGTCACACCAAAAAATGGTCTGCTATCCAAGATGTATGCCCATCACATTTGTCCACTCACCTGCAACAGAGGCAGCCATGGCTTGCACACATATTACAAGCCATGGAATGGATCCCATACCCAATAGGTAGTACGCAGGAGTGGGACATGTAGCCTTACCTCACCATTGCATATACCATGGCAAACAGTGCAGACAGTCATGTATTTGACAAGGAAGTATGGGACAATATTAATGTAGAAAATAAACAGATGGCCATCCAAGACAGATGACGACACATGCTGCAAACTGGTAATGGAGGTTGTCTAGAAACATGCCGCAACACTGATGGATTTGCAGGAATGTCTAGCAAATACTGGCTGTGCCGTACCTGTGTCTACAATCACCTGGACTCTGCATAAGTGTGGCCTATGGGTTAGGGTAATTAGATGGGACAGTTGTTCCACAGGAAACATCAGCCAGGGCTCTCTACAGGTAGCATAAGAATAACATCAAAAGTCCCCCAAAGGCATGTGTTGCAATGTGTAATGGTGCAACATGACCAAGTTTGAAACTTACAGACAGTATCAATTAATATACATGTGCTGCACAAGCAACACCTCACTCCACCTCAGGCCCACCATCCCCATCTGTTCCTTCCTGGTGTCAGTGTACACCTGTATGTTTGCCGTTCATTAGCAGGGACTAGCTAATACACATGGTGCTCTGAATTTGGGACACTGCAAAATGACACTCATGTGTGGTCATAGTTGTCAAGCATCTGCAAAAAGGTTGAAGAATGGGAGGGGTGTCATCCTGAAACACAAAAGTGAACTGAAGCAGATATCCAAAGCTCACTAAGAATGGCTATATCTGCACACAGTCAAGGTCATGAATTGTGGCAGACATAATCCTGACTCCACAGCAATAGTGAAGGCACTGTGTGACCTCCAAGGGCTGTGAACATGAGTTGACCTTGCAATCTTGCAGAGTTGGGGGACATTTGTAGGGAAGAGTGACCAAATACTGGCAAGTGCAGATGGGTCATGCTAGTATACCCCTTCAAGGAATAGTAACTGCTGTAGTACACTTAACAGTTGATGCAAAAAGCCATCATGTTAAGGGTGTATACACTTATGCACCCACATACTGTATGCATCTCAATCAGCATCTGCACAACTAATACACTTATTTGATACTGCATTTGGTTGCACAGGTCATATGTCACATATCAGGTTTGTGTAATGTTAACATATGCAGTATTCTGGCCCCATGGCATATCAGGGAAGAGGGTGCCATGTCAATAAGGGTGTGTACATTCCTCAAAGCCACAGTAAGCTTTGAAGGTTGTT
The DNA here is from genome assembly GCF_019279795.1 of Protopterus annectens. Classification (NCBI taxonomy): domain Eukaryota; kingdom Metazoa; phylum Chordata; order Ceratodontiformes; family Protopteridae; genus Protopterus; species Protopterus annectens. The sequence continues at coordinate 1,887,998,161 of NC_056728.1, read as the reverse complement.
AGTGTAATTGTATTTTATTGCTCATACATGCACCCCTGATGATGAGATCTGCAAATCAGACATCAGGCATTCACTATTGACATCATATCATCCCAGGTATGTATTGAACAAACACATAGGGGCTGTGAGCAGCAGAGCAAAAATAACTGATACACATATACACATATACACATTCAACAATGGCATGTACACCTATGAGGTATGGTGCACAGTACATGCCAGGGTGCTGAACAGGTGGACAGCAATGCTGTGTACATGGGTGCAGTGTGTTCCAGGGGAAGGGGCATCACCTACTAATACAACCCATGCATCACAGAGATATATAATGCTGGTAACAGGGACTGACTATAGCTGCAGTGCATGCTGTTGAGTGCCATATGTCATGCATGTTGACAGATGGGTAATGAGAGGTCTGTGTGTAATATCTTTGTGCAACCTCACCTGTAAGTGTGTGTGTGTGTGTGTGTGTGTGTGTGTGTGTGTGTGTGTGTGTGTGTGTGTGTGTGTGTGTGTGTATTTGTGTGTGCAGAGTTAAGCAATGATGTACATGTCTTAAAGTGAATTTCTTGTTTTCCCCTCAGGGGTGGAAAGGTGTGTCAGGGTCCTTCCTGCAGGCAAGTGCCCATACAGACTCTGACAATGATGATAGGTGTGGTGAGGTACAGGCAGATTTGTCAGGGGCTGAAGCTGTGCCATCATTTTGACATCCCACTGTTATCCACCCCCATTCCTGCACATAGTCACATTGCTTATACATACCCCATCACCAGTGGCCATAGATGAGGGACAGTTGGTGGGTGGTGGCATGGGACATGACATTGTGGTGACTATGGAAAGTGTGCCTGGACACAGCAGCCATAGTCAGATGCCCGGAGAGGTACCACACAGACAGATGTACAGGGGTGCTCATAGGAGGGCTGCTGGTCATCATGCCCCTGGCAGAAGTGTCACAGCTGGTGTCACCAGATGCATGTTTCAGGCCATCAGGGAGGCACAAGCACATATGGAACATTATACCAGACAAGGTCTGATGCTCCAGAGGGCTACTCATTCTGCTGTTATTGACAACATCCGTGATCTCGCAGGTACCCACAGTTATTTTGCAGAGGTCCTTGATAGATGGTTGGGTGATATGGTGGGAATCCTCAACCGTGCAATATCTGTGCTTGAGCATATGGTGGGAGTAGTGTAACAGCCGTGTGGATGTAGGTCAGCAACATCAACAGGTGGGAGTCGACTTGAGCATGCAACAAGTCAGAGCCGCTCCCGTAGTAGCAGTCCCAGCACCAGCACTGTGGGGGGGGAGTGCTGTCCACACCACAACATAGCAGGCCACATGCATGTGGCCCTGGCCTGTCCCAAGAGGTGCCCAGATCCAGTGGTCATATGTCATCATCAGGGAAGAGTACCATATCTTGGCTTGTACCTGGTAGTGCCCGTGGTACCCCTGACAGGAACAGTTCTCGTGTCCATGGCCATAGATGGTGAACTGCACACCCTGCCAGGTGCAGTCTACAGCTGTCCAACAAACCCCTGTATAGGGCAGCCATATGGCAGAACTGTGTGCATGCATACACATACACATACCAACACAGCTAGGGCAACCCCATACCTACACACACCACATCTGCACATCCTATTAATAATGAAACCCCCTAACACACACACATGATGTCAAACAAATGGTTCAGCCTAGGACTCTGGCAAACCCACAACACAAACTGTGCATATGATGATACCTGTGCCACATCCCTATCATCCATAACATTGATGCAGGGACAGGCTAATATGGTTCTGATGCACAGGGTGACTGCACTAAGGTGTACCAAAGTAATGCTGTGTAACATGTTTTCAGCACTAAAATTTAATGTTTACATGTTAAGATGTGCAGCTGTCCAGCCGTGATGCATTATAGCTGTTATTAACACTGAGTGATTGTGGTCTCCATAATGTATTCCATTTGTATTGTAGGTGTCGATGTGTCAGCAGGATGTTGGTCTACTGTTGTTTCCTACAAGGGGTTTGGCACTGTGGTGACACCTTGACTGTGCCATATCCTGGGTGCAACTTCACACAAGTCACAGGTCTGTATAACAGTTACTGCATGTGCCATATGCCTGATAGGTCTGAGGGGTGTATACAGGTGAGTGCATGGTGGCCGATGTCAGCAGCCCTTCTACAGTGGACAATGGTAAGTGTACTGGGTGGTACACACCACATGTTTGTGTATAACACACACACATATAGGCTTTGGTGTTGATGCAATACACAGAGAATACTGTACACATGGATGTATGTACTTTTGCAGGGGACCCATTTTAGCCTATGTAATTCCATCAAGACAGAATAGGCACAACATCACATTGGGAAATAATCAGTCTGCTAGTTTAATGTCATTGACGATGGTACTGGCAGGGTATATGTCCACTTCCCCAGTGTAATGCAATCCTCAACTTGGTAAACATACGTGTTCTGGTGTGGGTGGCACAGCCCTACCCTTTGGATGGTGTGGGGTGGTGTCGAACCGCAGATAGTGTGATTGACAACTAATTAACCTGTTAACATAAACTGTACAGTATTACAGGTGACTAAGTGGGAGAATACGCGCAATAACCACAATGATGGTGGCTGTGTCCACAAGATCCACACCCAGCTATATATACCAACCCCAGTATCGCTGTAGAGATATACAGTGGGGAAGAGGACATTTACACATCTACTACTAGTTTTGATGGAATGAATTTCCACAAGATGATACCTGTGAAATGTTAGCATTTGCCAGTCAGTTCTTAGACAGATGACCTCCTCTGACATGTATTTTCTGCAAACTGAAGTAAATCCCTTCACATACACACACACTCTTACTTGGCAATACTGAGAGTAGAACCCCTACCTAGGTACTTATTGCTACTAATGTCTGTGACATTAATTGCACACACCACACTGTCATACACACATCTGCGAGATCTAGGTTTATCAGTGCCAACCACCTTGTTACAGATAAGTTGCACACACATCATTGGGCTGGATAGTGTAATCAGTTACCTGTATGGTTGATGTTGACAGTGGTCCACATACAGTTGACTTTAGGACATGTACTAGGGGTACCATGGTGAAAAGACAATATACCCAGCACCCACACCCCACACTGGATATTGTACTCACTGAAACCCATGATAATACTCTGACATACCCACAATCACACATCGACCAGGACTGCAATACAACCCCTTGTCTATCTCAAGAGTGCTACTACAGGGATATGCATCTATTGCACATGCCACAGGGATAGTAGGGTGATGCTTTGTTATGGCTGCCCTATGGTCAGCAACATCACTATCCTTAAACTGTATGGCAAGGTGTATTGTATTAGGAGAATGTGGCCTCAGCATGCTGTATCCTAGAAATATGCACACTTGCATGCGCGCGCGCGCGCGCGCGCACACACACACACACACACACACACACACACACACACACACGCACACACAGTTGCCAGGACTTGGAGGGTAGCCCATGCCTATCTACCCATTTGTACAACTGTGTTATGCTAGTACTGCAAGCTCCAGGTAGCCCCATAGGGTGAAGAGTGTAACAAGGTACATGTAATGTCCATTACAGCAGCAGCCATATCTAACTATGGCAATGGGGGGGTTAGTAGGTTTGAAGGCCCTCAGGGTATTATCAACTACAAGTTTACAAACATACGGACACTGTTATTCTCAGTAATGCACACTGACACATTTGTCAGTACTGGGGTCCATAGGCACAGGTGTTCCTAGGTGTGTACCAGGATATTGTCCATGGAGAGATGAGAAGAGTAGGGGATGTGGGTACAGTGGTATCATGTCACCTGCCATTTGTCAGCAGGCCATCTATCAACTGATGCCACATGAGTGATCCTCAG
>NC_056728.1:1887864254-1887989254 GCF_019279795.1 Protopterus annectens | reverse complement strand
CACCATGTACTGACTGCAATCCTCAGAGTATGCTACTGCATTTCTAAATAAAGGGAATGTGTGAGTAACACAACACGTAAAATTCCAAACACTGGCCATTCTGCATATAGCCTTACAGGTAAGAGTTTCCTAAACCACATAACACCGTCATGACAGATATTAAATCATGTAGAACAGCCACATCCACACAAACCCTGTTAAACCAACATTACTTCAAATGTAGAAGAACAATACTTACATTCTGTCCCCATGTCTGGAACACCCCCCTCCTGTTTGTTGGCCTGTCTCCACCGTGTATGTTGTAAAAGGTATATCCAACTACCCTTTGTGATGCTATTTGTCTAACACACATGAAGTCCTGCTCACAGTGAAGAAAAAGGACCAACACCCACATGAAGTGCCAAGTTATAGGAGGGTGTTTCCATGCAGTTGGCCATAGGAATGATACCACAGCTGTTCCACATGCAATTAGCTAGTGGGGGACTGCAATTTGTGCACAGGCCACCAGCTGATCATGAGCATCACTTACAAAACTCAAGCTGCTGCCTAAGCAAAGCAGGTGTACTTTTCCACATCCACCAGAGAGGGAATGAGAGAGACAGAGACAAAGTAATAAAGGAAGGGAGTAGGAGACTAAGATCCAAGCATGTTTGTGTATGATCCATGGGTGAAGAGTGGTATCTGGGCATTATGGCGGTTGCCTATATTGTGTACTAATCCATACTGTCACATGGTAATTGCACATGGCTGTACACATTTATGGCTGAGGATTGTCTACAACAATCTCTACAATGTTAGGAACATGTTGGCCTTGTAATGTTGATAATGGGACACGTAGCTCCTCAATATAATGATGTGGCAAAACCCAAACTGCAATGGACCCTGTCATTATACAAACACCCACACAGGGCACTGATAACACACACACACATAAATACACACTTACCAGTACTGAGTTTCAAACCCCTACCTGACTATGTATTGCTATTATATTGCTATGCAGTTATTGCATGTACCACGGAGCTTACATGTTGGAGAACTGTCCAAAGGTATCTTTGAATGCAAGTGACATCAACAACAGTGACAAAGGAGGGATAAGGGAAGTGTAGTACATGTAACTGTCAACAAAGTCAGGTGTCAAGGAAAACACAACCACACTCTTTCAGGGAATCACACACATTATCACAGTTGGCAAGGTCAGGATTAGAACTTCTACCTAACTAGTTTACTACACTACAGTAATACACAGTTATCACATGCACCACAGAGCTTATCAGGCTGGTATATGGCCAAAGGGTTATTTCAAGGTGACTGACAGCAGGCATGCTACAGTAGGGCAATGGGAGGTTTAGTGAGTGTGAATGGCTTCAAAATCATTAATCTCCACACACACACACACACACACACACACACACACACACACACACACACACACACACACACACACACACACACACACACACACACACACACACACACACACACACACACACACACACACATACACACACACACATGCACACACACACACACCTGCACACACACACACACACACACACACACACACACACACACTCACACACACACACACTTGAAACTACTGACATGCGTGGGTTTATTGCTTCACAGGTGTGTAGTAGTTGACTGTGCCAGAAGGCTGTACAAGGCTAGGCAAAGGGAATACCTTGGCATCAGGCCACATGATAATGGTCTCCAGTGTGGTTCAGGGATGTAGCCCTGGATTTGCCCACACAGGTGGGTATTGTATTCACCATCCACTCATCTGGGATGCTATTGTAGGTGGCCAGTGCTGTGCAATACTTGCCATGTATGTGATCTATATAATATAACATGGACAACTGTGCACATGTCCTACATGCATCTTCTTTGATGTGTGGAAGTGTACTTTGGGTCTCTGAGGCATGCTGTGTGGACAGATTGTTATCATCTGATGTGACATTCCTGACCTCATGTGGTGAGATCTGACTATGGAACTGAGGTTGTGCCTGCACCTACATTGACAACATGATACAGGTATTCAGTAGAGTTAGTGGCATCTGTCCATACAGGGTATGTGTATAAGGCATAATATTACCTTTGTAGGCTACATTTGCAGACTCTACAGTTGTTGCAGGTGTTCAGTGGGGAACATAGCAAAGGACCAGTGTAAGCATTTATCTGCCTATGGGATGGAAGAGGGTGCCATGTCCTTTTACTTTCTGGATAACATACACTCAGTCAGGAGATGTTACACATCACAGTACATTATGATGTCAGTGGCAGTGTTGTGGTCAACAGGCATGTAGTCCACTGCAATCACACTGTGGTTACTATCTGTAGGCAATATGCAGGGAACTACCAATATAGTGGTTGTTGCCTAGCCAAGTATGTTTGTGTATGAGCCATGGGTAAAAAGTGTTCTCTGAGTAATACAAGGGTTGCCTATATTGTTCAGCGATCCATAATGTCACATGTAGGACTATGGATTATCTACATCAGCCTCCCTGCTGTTTGACATCTGTTGCCTTTGTAAGGTGGACATTGTCACATATAGTAGGTCCTCAATATAATAATTTAGCAAAACCCACCCCAAAATGCAGCTTCTCATTACACAATCACAGCAACCTCCACACAGGATACTGATAACACACACTTGCCAGTACTGAGACTCAACCCCCTACCTAGCTATGTATTGGTACTACAGTATACCACATTTATTGCATGTGCCACAGAGCTTATTAGATGGATGTTGTCCCAAAGTATTTCTAAGGTAAGGAACATCACCAGTCCTTGTAAATACTGGCATTGGGTGATGTAGTGGGTGAGAGATCCCAAAAATAATTTTACCCTAATCACACATTTACATTTGCCAGGGGTGAGGTTCAAACCTCTATCTAACAACCTTTATGGACCATTATGTTACACATTTACCACATGCACCACTGACCTGACATGGTTTAGGTTTTGCAACAGATACTTGTCAGGTGGATGATATATGCAGGACTGCTAAATTCAGGCTCTGAAATGTGTACTGGCTGTAAATAGGGAAAAAATCTTTGAGATACACACATACATATGTACACACACAAACACTTGCCACAAATGTGATTCAAACCCATTGCTGTGTAGTTACTGCTATGACATTGTCCCACATTTATGGCATGCACCACGGAGCGTATAGGGCTAGACCTATTTCAAAGGTATATTTAAAGGTAGATGACATAAGCAGGCTTGCTAAAGTATGGCAATGGGAGATATAGTGACTGTGAATGGCCTCAAAAGCATTACTCTGTATATACACACACACACACACACACACACACACACACACACACACACACACACACACACAGAGTTTCACAGTTGCCATGTCTCAGATTAGAGCTCCTACCTAACTAGTACATCACACTATAGCATTACACAGTTATTGCACATGCTACAGAGCTTACAGGGGTGAATCTTGTCCAATGAGGTATTTTAAGTTGTCTGACATCATCAGGCTTACTAACATAGGGCAATGGGAGATGTAGTGACTGTGAATGACCTCAAAAGCATTAATCTCTACACACACAGAGTTTCACAGTTGCCATGTCTGGGATCAGAACTCTATCCTAACTAGTACATCACACTAAAGCATTATGTAGTTATTGCATGCACCACAGAGCTTACAGAGCAAAATGTTGTCCAAGGGTGTATTTCAAGGTGACTGACATCAGCAGGCTTGCTAAAGTAGGGCTATGGGAGGTGTAGTGACTGTGAATGGGCTCAAAAGCATTACTCTCTACACACATGCACAGAGTTTCACTGCTGCCATGTCTGGGATTAGAATTCCTACCTAACTGGTACATCACACTATAGCCTTACATAGTTATTGCATGTGCCATGGAACTTAGAGGTCTGAATTTTCTCCAAGGAGGTATTTGAAGGTGACTGACATCAGCAGGCTTGCTAAAGTAGGGCAATGGGAGGTGTAGTAGTGACTATGAATGGCCTCAAAAGAATTACTATCTACACACACACACACACACACACACACACACACACACACACACACACACACAGAGTTTCACAGTTGCCGTGTGTGGGATTAGAACTCCTACCTAACTAGTACATCACACTATATATTACACACTTATTGCATGTGCCACCGAGCTTACAGAGCTGAATCTTCTACAAGAAGGTATTTCAAGGTGACTGACATCATCAGGCTTGCTAAAATAGGACAATGTGAGGTGAAGTGACTGTGAATGGCCTCAAAAGCATTACTATATGCACACACACAGAGTTTCACAGTTGCCATATCTGAGATTAGAACTCCTACCTAACACATCACACTATAGTATTACATAGTTATTGCATGCACCATGGAGCTTCCAGAACTGAATATTGTCCAAGGAGGTATTTCAAGCTGACTGACATCATCAAGCTTGCTAAAGTAGGAAAGTAGGACAATGGGAGATGTAGTGACTGTGAATGGCCTCAAAAGCATTACTTGCTACACACACACAGACACACACACACACACACACACACACACACACACACACACACACACACACACACACACACTGTGTCTCACAGTTGCCATGTCTGGGATTAGAATTTCTACCTAACTGGTACATCACACTATAGCATTATACAGTTATTGTATGTGACAGAGCTTACAGGACCGAATCTTCTCCAAGGAGGTATTTAAAGGTGACTGACATCAGCAGGTTTGCTAAAGTAGGACAATGGGAGGTGTAGTAGTGACTGTAAATGGCCTCAAGCATATTACTCTCTACACACATGCCCACACAGAGTTTCACAGTTGCCAGGTCTGGGATTAGCTCCTACCTAACTAGTACATCACACTATAGCACTACACAGTTATTGCATGCACCATGGAGCTTACAGGACTGAATCTTGTCCAAGAATGTATTTCAAGGTGACTGACAACAGCAGGCTTGCTAAAGTTGGGCAATGGGAGGTGTAGTGACTGTGAATGGCCTGAAAAGAATTACTCTCTACACACACACACACACACACACACACACACACACACACACACACACACACACACAGAGAGAGTTTCATAGTTGACATTACTGGGATTAGAACTCCTACCTAACTAGTACATTACACTATAGCATTACACAGTTACTGCATGCACTACAGAGCTTACAGGGCTGAACCTTGTCCAAGGAGGTATTTCAGCATGACTGACATCAGCAGGCTATCTAAACTAGGGCAGTGTGGAGTGCAGTGCATGTGAATGGGCCATAAACCATTCTTCTGGAAACACACATACAGCACTCAGTCACACACAACTTTACATTTGACAGGACTGCGTATATGATGGCTAGATGAATAATGACTTGTACTATCATGTTACTCAGTTATTACAAGCACTACAGACACTATAGCACTGAGGGCTACCAGAAGCAAATGTCTACAGTGATAGACATTGGCACATCATGTGATATTGCCCAATTAGATGTGTGGTGGGTGGGACAAGCCTCGTGATGGGAAGCTCTTTCTCACTGTCTGTCGCTCTTTCTTTCCATATCTCTATTTTTGTATGTTTGACCTATTATAGTGTGTTGTCCTTGGATATATGTGTGTATTCCTATCCGATGTGTGTGCAAAGCATGACTGGTGTGCAATGTGGTGTGTGTGTGTGCGTGTGCACAGAAATCTGCTACTGACAGATATGTATAGTCTACTGTTGTTGTCAGACATGGGCTTCATTTCTCTAAGTGTGGGAGCATGCCAAGAATGACCCTTCTCTATTTTGTTGTCAGGCATGGGCTTCGTTTCTCTAAGTGTGAGAGCATGCCCAGTATGACCTTCTGTACTGACTGTGTGAATCCATTCCAGGTAGGTTGTATTACAGTGCAGGCATTTGTGTTCTACACCTACAGCTAGCAAGCTGTTTCTGTAGGATATTTGTAAATAGGTTGACAATATGGAGTCACAATGGGCAAAGGACAGTGGGATACTATAACTAATAATGCCTATGCTGCTTGTGCTACATGGTTTTGGTGTTAGCAGAGATATTCAGACATATGTACTGTTTTACATTGTGATGTATTATGTCATTCACTACTGACAGATATACTTATTTGCTTGCAGTAATTTCCTGGGGAATACAAGATGAATTAAGCTGTGTCTGGTATTGTGGTTTGCAGCCTGCATATTCTTACACACTCATGCCATTCTGGAGGGGGGAGCTTTAGACACTTACTGATAGGTCTGTGTAAATGGTCCAGCACCTTGGTACTGTGCTGGTTGAGGATCCCCTGTTTGTACATCTACCAATGTGACAGAATGGCCATATCCTGCTGTGGCCATACCTCTCAGCTGTACAGATTCACACACCAGAGGCAGGTCTCATATATCTGGTCAGTTCCTCTTCACATTGTGGCTTATGAGCAGTTTTGTAGCCACCCATTCCTGGGTTTGCAGGCAGGGATAGTATGGGCACACATCAGAGTTTCAGACTTCACACACTCCATGGTGTCCATGCTTCTACCCCTCATCTGTTATTCTATCCTCTTCCTAACATTATGCAAGCAATATCTGATAAGTATTCCTATAGTTATCACTTCATCCCAGTGGTATTTAGGGGTTGGTCCACAGTTCATGCAGTAGGACATGGCGGGCATGCTACTGAGATTTGTCGACATGTCTTTGCATTTGTGCTTTGTGGACTGTGTTATGTCGTTATTTGGGACTCCATGAGATAGCATACATTGGCAGTATGGGTGAGACACAGGCCTTTGACAGAGGACTGTAGGGCATTTGGTAGTGATGTAGGCCATATGTAACAGGCCAGTGCATTCTGTCACTCCTACAGTCCCAGGCTGCAAGCCAGTGGATTTCCCTGGGGTGACAGGGTAGGTGTGCAAGGTGTTAATGGCAATAGTTTCTGTCATTAATCCATTGGTGTGGATGCTGGCAGGGTGCTGCTTACAGCTAGGGACACACCTGCATGGGACACCTCTTCAGCATGCTGCATTCTGTGGGATTCCCATACAGAAGTGGGGGTCATACTGTAATCATTTCCAACAGCAGGGATATGACCTGTGATGAACCTGTGGCTGATGGTGGGGTGAGCTGAGTGCATGTGTGCTATGGAAGCATCTTTCAGCTAACTCACAGATATGCCCCTTATGCTGGCTTGTGTGGGGACATCAGCAGTTTCTCAGTACTTCATAACTGTGTCTTTTGTGGTCTGCCCATGTTTGGCCAGACTACATCAGTATTCCATATTACACAGACAACTAATGTGCTGCTAACCTGTATGTACAATTCCAAAGGTGTGTCCATTTGACAGTTACATTTTATATACTCTCTCTGGGGTACTTCCACCTGTGTACTGTGTGTATATCTGGGCCCACATTCATGCCATGTCCATCTTTCAGATGGTGACAGATATTACATTGGAACAATTAGTATGGATTACTGCTGGATTGGGTCTTGCTGGGATGCATTGTGTTTGGCACTGCAGCTGTCAGAACTTGGTCCTGTCATCAACAGTACTGGCCATAGGCCACTGGGACACAACTCTCCATGCCTACATGCTGACCACTTCCACACAATATACAACACACAACAACCTAACACACAGAGCCCTGCATATTGTACACATGCAACAATCTATCCTGCTAATTTGTCCAGCTCAGGTAATCTGTGCTCCACTGTTATTATACCCACATGTACATGTTACTACATTTCTACATAGGATTGTGTGGGGGGAGGGCACACTTGACAACTGTAAACATTTGTTATGACTGTACTGGTATTTCAGGTACTCTGTTGGCTTTCATTTCATTCTGTATTCTGACCTATCATGCAGACTAGAGGCATATCGGTGGAGTACAGATCTTAGGTTTTATTGACCTACATTTCAGTTTCAGCCTTCTTAACCTTCAGAAGTAACATCCAATTGCCTGACCTGTTGTAGTCTGTCTGTGTAGGTCTGGATGGGGGTTGTTCTCCATTGCCATCAATTGGAGGCCTTAGCACAGCCTTTCTTTGTGGTCATCCACACCTGTCCTGCTGGCTGAGACTGTTGTTGGGTATGTGAACCTCACTGACATGCATGTGTGTGTGTCCTATGGACACATGTTTAGCCCACCACATGTCCTGCAGTGGGATTTGTCACCTTGTCTAGTACTGCCTATTATGTTGACACCAGTATTTGTTATGGATTTCATGCTGCCCATATAGATGTCTACTATCTGCTGCTATCCCATTCAGCCACCCGATTCCCTTGCATGCTCACATCCATACATCTACAAGTAGCAGAACATACTACTCCATTCAGCAGTTGATAGGGAGAGTGACTTACCTTGTAGCTGTGCCAGTATTGAGGATGGTGCTGGAGGGCTGACTATGTCAGATGCACATATTACACTCCCTATACATGGTTAAAAACAGGTAGTGTCATGTTTGGCATCTCTTTTACTGCATGTGCAAGTCAGAGAGAGGTGTCATTCCCTTGGTTCCTACCATGTCAGTGTATGTGCTATGCGTGCCTCTTTTCCAAAGCCTGGGCATACTGGGCATGCCTCTTTCTGTCTACAGGGGCAGGCTCAGGTTGTTCCTCCTCTGAGTCAGTCTGTGCCTGTGCTGGCCTTGGCAATGGTGGGGGGATGTGTGGCCCTGCCCCATACTGTTCCTGCTGCAGCTGTTTCCACAGGACCATATTGTGTAGCATGGCACATACAATGAAAATTTGGGTACATGTAGCTGGAGAGTACTGCAAGGCTTCACCGGATATGTCCAGGCACCGGAACGGTGACTTGAGCATCCCGAGCACATGTTCTATTATGATTTTGGTTTGTGCGTGTGCCTCATTATGGAGTTCTTGTACAGGTGTGTGTGTGCAATTCTGATGGGTGCCATCAGCCAAGGCTCCAGTGCATAACCAGCATCCCCCACTAGGTGGCCATATGGGATACTCCCACTGGTAATCTCTGGTACAGCTGTGTCATATACCAGATGTGGGAGACATGATAGCTTCCAGGGCTGCCAGCACGCAGATTCATTATAATGCCCTGGGCATCGCACCTGACCTGACAGTTGGAGGGGAATTCCTTGTGGTTTATGTAGACCCTACCCTGATCTCTGGGTGGTGCCTTGATGTGTATGTCCATGCAGTCTATAGCACCCACTACCTCAAGGTATTCTGCTATTTGGTGGAAGAGACGTATATTGCTGGTCAACACCTCACAGGTGTTGTGGAAATATATGTGCTCACCGGCATGTGCTGACATGGCATCCAGAAACTGGTGGAGTACCCTGGATGCTGATGCCTATGAGATCCCCATGATATCCCCAATTGGCCTTTGGAAGGTACCTGTGGCTAGTATTCTTAAGCCTGCACATATTTTGCTATCCACTGGGATGGGTTCCCCTCTGTTGGTTCTGTGTGTGAGGCATGGCCGGCATAGTTCAACAATTTGCTGTAGGTGGTCCCTGTCCACCCTATAGTGCTCCACAATATCCAGCTCATGTAGCCCCTGGTAGGTTACCCTGGGTCTGTACACTCTTCTCCTTCTCCTCACTGTGGGTTGGTCATCAGCATTCTCATCCTCACCACCCTCAGCCTCTTCCACATATTGATTTATGAGAGTAACAGCAACCCCTATCATTTTGTTGGTTTTGTTAGGTAAAATTTCCCCATTTGTGTAGAGTTTGTGGGAAAAAAATAGAGTGAAAGGTGTTTGCATAGTTTATAGTAGTATGCTGGGCTGGGCTGCTGCCTGTGTAATTGGCTGATTCTGATAAATTTCATCTTCCAGCTATGCTAGTCCTCCTCGATTACCTTCCTACTGCTATTTTCCCTTCCCATTGCCTTCCTGTTTAAGCCCTGAGGTGCACGGTGCAAACCTAGTACTCAGATGTGAATGGAGCTGCTATTTCCTGTTTTTTTTGTTTTGTTTTTGTTTAAAACCTGGTGTGCGGCACGCACACACATTTAGGCAATGTAAATACTGATAGGCAGCTTCAGACACACCCCCTTCCTTAGCTGTGGTTAACTAAGGGCAAACACAAGCCACTGTGCTCCAATAAGCTTACAGCAGTCATGACACTCCCCTCATAAGGTCATCTAGCTCTTAGGCGTAGACCATGATGTTATTGCATCTACACGGTTGGGTAGAAGGAAGCACAGAGGGGAAATCTGTGATTCATTATCATTCTCCTCATTTGCATAGAAATGACTACTAATGCATAATTATAAAACCGACACTCAGCCTTCCCCCTTAGCAACTACTATTACATGGTTTTGTTGTGTTATGCATGCCATTGATTATTATGGCAAAATGATGATTTTAGTTTAAAAGCTTATTTCCAGCTTTTTTTCTTATTTTCGGGCCAATCCCATTTGTGCACCGCTGCTCTATGCTTAAACGGCTGAAATCAGCCAAAAAAAAGTTATTTTTTATAATTTTGAAACTAGTTTTCTTGCCTGTGGCCATATATTTGGCCATTGGCATGTCTAATCCTTATAATACATGTTTTTTTATGAGCTGTCATGCCTCCATTTTGTAGTTTGCAGAAATGTATTCAGCTACTGGCTGAATACATTTCTGCAGTCCACACTATACCTGCATGGATGCCTGCCTGCTTCCTGGACTGCTAATTCACCTCATTAGCATGGTTTTCACCAGCAAATGAGGTAATTAGTATACAGGGGCTGTGTCCATGCAGTAATAGTGCAGGAGTACTCGTGCATGTCCCGGGAGCTCATTCCTGGATTGCACGTCGGCCATATTGCCTGCAGCAGCTCTTGCACTATTCCTGCACACCGTGCAGAGCTTGCTGAATCTTGGGGAAGGTCTAGCCTTATCACCCCTGTGATGAACAACTTTATCACAGATAGTATTAACCTCAGTTTCATTATACCCCTTGTCAAAAAATCATTTCTAAGACTCTCAGATGTTTTTTTCATAATGTCATCACGTATATTTAAGCATGCATACCTAGAAAACTGTATCTTTAGGACATTTTGATGAACATGTTTTGTATGCATGCTGTTTCAGTGCAATACATTGTTCTTACATTCCTTCTTATAAAGTTTTGTGCTCAGTGCAGTATCTTTCAGAAATAGACTTACGTCTAAAAAATCAACACTTGTTTCAGATATAGATGGTGCAAGTTTCAAAACATCTGTTGCATGGTTCAGATACGATATAAATTCCTGTAACATTTCATTTGAACCAGACCAAACCAAAATAATATCATTCACAAAGCATGCATAAAAAGATACATATTTCAAAAACAAATTACTTCTGTCAAAGATGTGAAGATGTTCCCAATATGCCAGCACCATGTTAACTTAGCTATTCACACACACGGTGCCCATTGTTACACCAACCTTTTGAAGGAAATACTGATCATTAAAAATAAAAACATTATTTTCCAGTATAATATTTAGTAAAGAACATAAAAGATACATCCTGTCTGTACTATATGTTGAATTTTTAGACAAAAAGAGTCTCACATACTCGACACCTATATTATCAGAGATTACTGTAAATAATGAGGCAACATCTAAAGTCATCAAAGTACATATGTTCAGTGTGTTCAGAGTAGACCAACTACATAATCTATTGAGAAAGTGTTTGTTATTCTTTAAAATAGTGTCTACCCTATCAAGAACAGGGTGTAACATTTATATATATATATATATATATATATATATATATATATATATATATGGATCTGTTAAAGATTTGTGCACTTTAGGCAGATCCGGTATATAGTTGGAATTTCCACCAAAAAATATTCATAGAGATTCTTATCTATAGCACCTTCCATTAATAATTCATGTATTTCAGAATGCACATTATTTACTAGACTATACATCTCAGATTGCTCACAGTTCTTATATGTTGATGAGTCACTGAACATCAAGTTCTTACCATCCAAATAGTTGGTGGCGTCCTTCCAGACAACCCCACCCCCTTTATTAGCTGGGCATACCTAAACATGTTCTAAAGATACTAGCTCATGCAAAGCAGTCCATTCCAAACTAGTCAGATTGTAGAACTTATTGGTACTTTACTTCATTAGTGCATCATATACATCAGGCTCACAATTTTTATAGAAGGCATCAACCAATGGTGGATTTACTATATGAATTGACTGGGCCTCCTAAAACCCATACCTGATTGTATGCTGTTATTGCCATACAGTAGACTAAGTGAAATATTTCTGATGAAACACTTTAAATCAGTTAATATATCAGGTATATTAGAACATCTAGAAGGCACAGAAGACTTAGCAATAAATATTTTGTCTCATGATCTAACCAGTGAACAGTATAACGTTTTAAATAAAGGGCTTTCTTTTGTGCCTTATAGAAACCCAGAACAGAACTATCATAGAACATGTTTTGGCCTGCTTAAGTCATGTTTTTGATGTCTAGATACATTTGGAGGTGACCTGCAGTATGAGCCCATCACCTCTGCAAAAATACTGACAGTGTGTGCCATATTACATAACATTGTACTCAGGAAACAGATGCAGTGGAGGGACCCAGGACAGGCACCACAGTTCCCATTCCCACAGGCAGGGCCGGCAGACACAGATAAGGAGTCACATGAGGAAACCACAGCTGGGAATGATCATGACAGATGGAGGTGTGCACAATATGTTATGGCCCTAGCTAGGGAGCAGTGAATGGTGCATAAACTCACCATTAATTATGCAACAAAAATAGCTAAGACATACAAACAGTAACAGTGATGCACACAAACTTACCTATATACTTGCTGGCTACTGTGAGTGTTAGACATAGGTGATACCAGACTACAACATTATCAGCAGCTGTAACAAAGATAGGTGATGAATATTTAATAAGATAAATGCTTATCACTATATGTATGTGTGAAGATTGGGTAGAGATGGGTGGAGAAATGTGAAGATTGGTAGAAATGGGTGAAGGCTGCCAGCCTAGTCAAATAGAATTTGGTACATAATTCTATTATTTGTAAATACTGTGAATGTTGAACTTAAAACAATGTGGCAACATTGCCATCTGCTTTAAAGAAAGCTAATTCAAGCAATTCTTGTTCCTTTGAAATTAAAATGATTTCATCACTGCCTTTGATGTTTTACAAGCCGGCTCCAGTCTAGCTGGATAGGGGCTTCCTGCCTATTGTTTTAAGGCTAAAGTTAATGACCAGAATTTACATGTGGAATGTCCTTTATTGCTCTAAGTGTAAAAGAATGTAAAATGCAGTTAATGTGTAGCCTGGGAACTCCAGAAAGGGTGAAAAAGATGATGCAATGTATATCAGAATTGGAGTTTCAAGTTTAACAGTGAGAACCAGAGATTGTTAAGCATTTTTGTCTGACTATCTAACTCATCAGCACTGTCTGTGTCCTATGTAAGTTATCTTAGAAGTATGTTTTTGTAAGCAATAGCTAGGAATTAGAAAAATATTAGATTAAGTGTTTTTCTGTATTCAGATCAGAATTGTACTACTGAATTATTTTAAGTTTCTGTGTGATCTCTGAACTCTTGAATGGCACTGTAGTGTAGTAGTATTGTCTTGTGTTTTTAGTATTTAGTATTAAATATTTTAAACCCCTTTCAACTGTGGCTGGTTTATGTAAACATAATTTAAGGTCTAGAGTACATTGCATGCTTATAAGTGATCCTGTAATAAGCCCTTCCAATAAGCCTTGATTGCTTAGTTACACTACAATTGGATAATGATATTGCACAATAATAATTGGACACCCTTTTAAGGGCCTTTGGGTAGCTGATAACTATTAGCTGGTGGTGGCAGAAATTAGTCCTTTATAGTCTGAGTATAGGGGCATAGCTGGAGAATCTGTGTCAGCCTTTCCCAGGAGTGTTTGTGAAGTTGTATAAATACTTATCTCTAAGTGTGTGTGTGTGTGTGTGTGTGTGTGTGTGTGTGTGTGTGTGTGTGTGTGTGTGTGTGTGTCAGCTACTTGGGCAAGGACACAAAGCACTGGTTGGACAGAGAGTGTACTGGAGGTCAGTTTTCCAGCTAGTCTGAGATCTGGACCCTATAGCTGTACCAGTGGGGAGTCTTATTGGGGACCTGGAGAGTAAGGGTGCAACCTGCCCCAGACTGACTGTGATCTATGTGTGCTCTTAAGGGAAATTGCACTTTACTGTGTGTATCTGTTATCCTTTCCTCTCATATGAAATATCCTTTCTGGTGTTAGTGGTGAGGAATGAGGTTCCTTGATTGCTGGGCCAGGGCATAGGCATCACAGTATGTACTGTACTTATGCCAGCGGCAATCTGCATGAGTGCTATACCCATCACATACAAAACCAAACTATGAAGTTATTAAATGTATAAAATTAATTTATCTTGCATATGTGTACAACCCATGCCTCAAATCAAAGAAAACCCATAATAACCAATACCCAAAAGCTGTAAGGCAATGTCACTATCATCTACTTAGGTAGGTGATTAAGCATAATTATAGAACCTTACAACTGCAATCCAACACTAGGAAAAAAAGGTACTGCCCAAAAACATGCTTGGCCTGATCACTGCTGTGCATAAGACACATTTCCCAAGTCAGATACTTCAACAGGGATCAGGGCAATCTTAGTATTATCTGTTCAAGAGATAGAGGACCCAATAATTCATAAGTAATTATACTGTATTACTGCTACTATTACTGCTACTACTAGTGCTACTACTAATACTAATACTACTACAAGTATGAGCAATACAAATACTAACACTGCTGAGCTTAAGCAGACTTAACAAAACTGAAATTCAGAATATATCTTGATGAAAACAGGCATTTGACTAAACATGCATTAGTTGTCCACTCAGACATAGGCAACCCATAATCACAAATAATTGTGCAAATGGCAGGATACAGTCATCATCACTTGCTTGGTTAGGGGAAGGGTTACAGGAGGGCAAGCCCAACACAAAAGTAGTGTGTGTGTGTGTGTGTGTGTGTGTGTGTGTGTGTGTGTGTGTGTGTGTGTGTGTGTGTGTGTGTGTGTGTGTGTGTGTGTATAAATGATAGATAGATAGATAGATAGATAGATAGATAGATAGATAGATAGATAAATAGATAGATATTAGATGTACATATATTATATATACTTGTATATATATATATATATATATATATATATATATATATATATATATATATATATATATATATATATATATACACACATATACATAGATAGCTAGGTATGAATGGCATACTTGGAGCTTGTGGACATCCAATGGCTTTCTTCCACCTCTCGCCCCAAGGCCATGACAGCACTGTGTAACTTCTCTGAGCTGTTTAGATCCCTTATAGTGAAAAGGAGATCATATGTCTCATTGAGTGCTTGTTCAGTAGCAGGCCCACCCCCAGTAGCTCTTTATTCCCATGCCATAACCTTGGTTCTGTTGATAACATTTGTTATCATATCACTGGCCTTATGTCTGGCACCCTTGTAGCCATAGCCATGGTCATCCACAACATTTACATCACTGACCACCTGCCACCATACATGGTCAAAGAAGGGCTTGTTAGCCAAGGGAAGATCTAAGATCCATGACCCATGAAGACTCCCATTCTCAGTGCCTGAAATTGTAAGATTTCATGGTACTGACACTGTCTTTGTTGGTTTAGCTGTCATATCCATGTACTGCATTAAAAAAGAAATATATCAGACACAACATAAGATGCACACAGGTGGATTATATCTTATGTAGGAGAACCAGTTTAAAGGAGATTGGAGACTGTAAAGTGGTTACCGGGGAAAGTGTAGTTAGGCAGCATAGGATGGTGGTTTGTAGGATGACGTTGGTGATCAAGAAGTGGAGGGGGAGTGTGAGGGCAGCACCAATGATCAAATGGTGGAAATTGAAAAAGGGTAATTATGAGGTGGAGTTCAGGGATGAGTTAAGACAGGCACTGGGTGGCAGTGAAGAGTTACCAAATAGCTGGGTAACTACAGCAGAGCTAGTAATGGAGACGGCTAGAAAGGTGTGTGGTATGACATCTGGACAGAGGAAGGAGGACAAGGAGACATGGTGGTGGAATGAGGAAGTACAGGAGAGTATACAGAGAAAGAATTTGGCAAAGAAGAAGTGGGGTTGTCAGAGAGATGAAGAAAGTAGACAGGAGTATAAGGAGATGAGGTGCATGGCAAAGAGAGAGGTGGCGAATGCTAAGGATAAGGCATATGAAGAGTTGTATGAAAGGTTGGACACTAAGGAGGGAGAAAAAGACCTGTACCGATTGGCTAGGCAGAGGGACAGAGCTAGGAAAGATGTGCAGCAGGTAAAGGTGATAAAGGATAATGAGGGAAACATACTTACAAGCGAGGAGAGTGTGTTGAGGAGATGGAAAGAGGCAACCATCCCTCTGTCCCTCCCTATCTACTACCTTTAAAATTCACCAGACTCAAAGACTTCTAAGATCTACTAATCAAAACCTAATAGAAGTCTACAGACCCCTTCTTCCCCCAGGACATAACCACCTCTCTTTTTCCCTAGCTCGACTATGGAACTCTCTCCCTTCCTCCATTCGCACCATCACTAGCCTTCCAACCTTTAAAAAATCACTTCACTCCTACCTTACATCCACATGGGAATGCTCCTGCTCCCACCCCACATAAGCATTCTCCACTTCCTGTATTCTTATCACCCTCACCTCATCTATTTTACTCATAATCAATTTCTTAACATCATCTATCATCTTGATTTAAGAATTTGTTAATTTTTATTTTATTTTATTTTTTACAGTTTTACCAATTGTAAAATATACCTTGTTATGCCTTGTATGCTATGTAATGTTTATCTCTGTAACATGTATTCTTTGTCGGAGCTTTTCTCCCCAGGACTCCATTGAAAATGGGTTCACTTGGCCCAATGGACCATCCTGGTTAAACAAAAGCAAATAAATAAATAAATAAATACTTTGAGGGGTTGATGAATGAAGAGAATGAGAGAGAGAGAGAAGGTTGGATGATGTGGGGATAGATAATCATGAAGTACAATGGATTAGCAAGGAGGAAGTAAGGATAGCTATGAAGAGGATGAAGAATGGAAAGGCTGTTGGTCCAGATGACATACCTGTGGAAGCATGGAGGTGTTTAGGTGAAATGGCAGTGGAGTTTTTAACCAGATTGTTTAATGAAATCTTGGAAAATGAGAGGATGCCTGAGGAATGGAGAAAAAGTGTTTTGGTACCGATTTTTAAGAATAAGGGTGATGTGCAGAGCTGCAGTAACTACAGAGGGATTAAACTGATCAGTCAAAGCATGAAGTTATGGGAAAGAGTAGTGGAAGCTAGGTTAAGAAGAGACATGATGATTAGTGATCAGCAGTATGGTTTCATGCCAGGAAAGAGCACCACAGATGCGATGTTTTCTCTGACAGTGTTGATGGAGAAGTACAGAGAAGGTCAGAAGGAGTTGCATTGTGTTTTTGTAGACTTAGAGAAAGCATATGACAGGGTGCCTAGAGAGGAGTTGTGGTATTGTATGAGGAAGTCGGGAGTGTCAGAGAAGTATGTAAGAGTGGTACAGGATATGTACGAGGGTAGTGTGACAGCGGTGAGGTCTGTGGTGGGAGTGACAGATGGGTTTAAGGTGGAGGTGGGATTACATCAAGGATCAGCTCTGAGCCCTTTATTTGCAATGGTGATGGACAGGTTGACAGACGAGATCAGACAGGAGTCCCCATGGACTATGATGTTTGCAGATTACATTGTGATCTGTAGTGATGGTAGGGAACAGGTGAAGGAGACCCTGGAGAGATGGAGATATGCTCTAGAGAGGAGAGGAATGAAGGTCAGCAGGACTAAGATAGAATATATGTGTGTGAGAATAAGAGGGAGGATAGAGGAATGATGAGGATGCAGGGAGTAGAGGTGGCGAAGGTGGATGAATTTAAATACTTGGAATCAATAGTTCAGAGTAATGGTGAGTGTGGAAGAGAGGTGAAGAAGAGAGTACAGGCAGGATGGAGTAGGTGGAGAAGAGTGTCAGGAGTGATTTTTGACAGACGAGTACCAGTAAGACTGAAAGGGAAGGTCTACAAGAGGGTCATGAGACCAGCTATGTTATATAGGTTGGAGACAGTGGCATTGACAAAAAGGCAGGAGTTTGAGCTGGATGTGGCAGAGTTAAAGATGTTAAGATTTGCACTGGGTGTAACGAGGGTGGACAGGATTATGAATAAGTATATTAGAGGGTCAGCCCAGGTTGGAAGGTTTGGATACAAAGCCAGAGAGGCAAGATTACGTTGGCTTGGACATGTGCTGAGGAGGGATGCTTGGGAAAAAATGCTAAGGATGAAGCTACCAGGTGACAGGAAAAGAGGAAGGCCTAAGATAAGGTTTATGGATGTGGTGAGAAAGGACATGCAGGTGGATGGTGTGACAGAGCAAAATGCAGAGGACAGGAAGAAATGGAAACAGATAATCCACTGTGGCGACCCCTAATGGGTACAGCCGAAAGAAGATGATGATGATCAGACACAACATATAAGGGACAGTGGGGCTATAAGCTGATTTATTACTGGGCTTAAAAAAAATATCTGAATAAGAAAATCTAAGCAGTGCCTATACAATTTGACATATCCCCACCTCATGGCAATAGCACATCCAAGAGAATGGACCAAAAACTGATATCAGGAATACAGAATAGCATTATCAGTGAATAGCTTCTTAATGTAACTTAATCCTATATAAGCTTCACAAGTCACATGTGTCAACATTCTCAGAAGGTTACTAGAATCCCCTTAAGTAGAATTAAAGAAGAACTACAATAACAACTGTTATGCATTCATTAGAAAAACAACAAACTATAGACAGAACTTATTTTGTTAATAAAAACATTCTAAAATTAAATTTGTAAAAAATAGTTGTATCGAACATATTACATCTTGGCAGACTGTAAGAGCTTTCCAGAAGTATCATAAATGCAGCAGTTCTAACAATTAGCAATGGTAGTTTTTATTGCCAGCACTTTTGAAAACCAGCAGTCTTCCCTAGCACAATGGAAGTAACATAGCCCCAAGTTCTGCTTATATCTTGTACAGTGACCTCTCCTTGCATGCTGAATATGTAAATCAGGTGTCAGCTCATTATCATTCCTGAATGGCTCAATCTGCTTGAAGTGCTGTGCAGGCAAACATTGTGTTATGTCCTTCATGATGCCATGCATACCCTTGAGGAGTAATAAGATATGCAGAACTTTAGCTAACTAATGCCTTGCAAGTCCCTCTCTTTAGAAGTTGTACACATTAAATTACTTGATTATCATTCCTGATAATTGAAAGTAGACTAACAGAAGGAGTGTCACACAGAGTAGGCTAACTGACAAGATTTTGCGTACATTTACTGACTTAGGAGATAACCTTTATACACCCTTTAGTAAAATACTGTAAGAAGACAATGGACCTGTGAGGACAAAGCATCTCTAAGCCATATCAAATGTATACAATGCAGCCATACAAAAAGTCAAACTCATTGTAAAATTTATGGTATAAAGGGATCACAAAGGAATATTGCACATAAAAAAAGGAACTAACACAAGTTCGTCTTGCAGATATTTGTACTTCCACATGCTTCACTATCAAAACTTTTGCAAGGATCATATTCAGCAAAATTTCTTCTGTGAAAGGATAAATGACAAGTCTGTGATAGCATGGATATATTGTTCTCTAAATGCAAAATGTCATAAATACAAAGCGTAGTACATGTACTCCACTGCATTACTATATCAGTGTTGAGATGGCAAACCTTGTTAATCATGTCACTGTTTCATGGTAAAGGCATGATTTCAGGGTTTAGATATATGGACATAGATATTTCTGTGAAAATGGGAATCCTCACTGCCAACATTTTATGGTCATCAAGTTGAGAAATCAACACACTGATTTATGATTATTTTTTAGGCTTCATTGTTTAAGTGATACTTTTCATTGCTCGTCAGTGACTGACAGTGGTGATTATCACTGAATGACAATTCACTTCCCTAGGCAAAAATTCAAAAATGTATTTTGCTTGGGCAAAGACATAGCCATCAGTTGCTCAAATGAGAGTGTCAGCAGTACACTTTATTCAGCACTCTGGATGTTAGTGAATGCAGAAAAAAGATGTGTTATGTAACTTTCATAGTGGCCAAATGTGTTAATTCATTAATGTTAATTAAGCAACTAGAAATACAACTGAAATGGGCAAATTTCTACAAAGAACTTAAAAAGCATTTTAATGTAGTTGTGGCTATTATGATGATAGGTAATCTGAAATCCAATATAAGAAAAATGAAAGAAAAATAGAAAATTGAACAGTATGTAAAGTATGACCTGCAAAGACTTATTTCCATTGGAACATTCAATAAAGGGGAAGATAGGAAGCCTGTACATGAAAGAGGGTTATTAAACACAGAGGGTGATTATGTTGCATGTTGAGGTACATTACAATAGTTGGACGCAAAGGAAATACAATATAGTTTTCTGATCATGCGGAGCATTTTGTAAGTATATGTATAAATGTGACACATTTTAATTTAGGAAAGGGGTGAAAAGACTTTCTGGATGTGTGAATGAGATAAAAGAAATGAAGTAGCTGAAACAGGTACTATGTTAGATACATGCTGATATGAGTAAATCTTATTACTCATAGCATGCATGGCAGTCAGCATTCAAAGAGAAATATAAAAGAGTTTATATATGTAAAGGGAAATTATCCAGAGAGACAATAATGCATATTATGTTGTGAAAGAAGATTATGAAAGGGCTGTAGAGATGCAGGACATTAGGTGATTAGAATGGAAAAGGAGATAAAGGAATAAAGAAAAGATCAAATATTTAAGTTAAAATATATAAGGAGAAGGAAAGAAAGTCCTGTTTGGCTAAAGAAGAGACTGTAATTGTGAAATTGTGTTTAATGGAAGGTTAAAGGAAAACTGGAAGATATTATAGAGAAGACATCAAATTATGTAAGAATGTTGTACAAGGAAGAAGAAATGTGTGCTACTGAAAGACAAAATGTGAAATCAGGTGCAGAAGAGCAAAGGCAGATGTTATATCGTAAAGTTACTGCATAAAAATTACTGATGTACTTAAAAAGTTAATGAATGCATAGTTACAAATGTTGATAGGTTGAGTTATGCCTTTTATAAATGAATGGGTGAAAATGTAAACAGTACTTTGCTTAGGTATTGACTAAATGGTTAAAGGAATATTTTAGAAATAAAAAAAGATACAAATAATTATTAGGTTTATATGCAAGATAGGGAAAAGAATAATTTGACAACTGGAGATCAATAGCATTATGCAATGTTGACTGCAAACTATTGATGATAAATATGCAGAAGAGATTTTCAAAGATAGTGAATGGTATAATACAAGAAGGTATGTATGGAGTAACAAAAGCAGGGAAAGAAGTAAAATAAATACTGCTGATTATAAAACAAGCAGCTGAGTCTACAATTAGAGAAGGTGATGAGGAGGTTAAAACATGTGATATCAAAAAAGCTTTTTGTAATTATTTACATCTCTGGAAAATAATGAAGGAGTATGGTATTAGCTAATAAATAAGTTTCTTGGGTCAGCATGCACTTAAACTAATCCATTGGGAAATAATAACTGATAATCTGAATAGGCTATAATTAAGGAGTTGAGTCACGGCACAATGTTTTCATAGTTAATGAACACAGTACTAGAAATGAGCAGGGGCAAGCTGGAAGAAGCAAAATGAGAGACTGAATTAAATTAACAGTGGTTTTGTCTTATGCATATGATTGTGTTCTGTTGAGAAACAAAAGGCTATAGATAACACCGCAGGAAAGGGATTAAAATCTAGACTATGTCAATAAGTAACACTAAAGTAAATATTAGGTGTGAAAGTTAACACTTTATGGGTATAGTTCAGTGAAACAGAAATTAAGCACATAGACTTTATTTTATTTGTTTTGGAAAACAGGAACAGATAAGTCGGCACTGGCAGTAAAGGATGAATAATATAAGTGAAGTAATAAAGCTGTGGCATGTTTCTGAAATGTTGGAAAAATATATATATATATCTTATAAACACTGTTACAATAGGTGCATTAAAGTGTTTGGGTAATATATGTATGTATGTATATATATATATATATATATATATATATATTTTATATATATATATATATATATATATATATATATATATATATATATGTGTGTGTGTGTGTGTGTGTGTGTGTGTGTGTGCGCGTGCGTGCGCACACCCACGCGTATGTGTGTGTGTATTTGTAGGGCCAGAAAATGTGAGAAGTCAAGAAATACTTGTTTTGCTTTTGGTGGGGGATTGCATTTAAACCTTGTATAAAGGGGCATTGTAATGTAAGAACAGGTGGAGGAGGTTGAATCTAGCAATCCATTAGTTGTATTTCAGTCTATATTATACATTGGCTGAAGCATTTAGAAGGCAGGAAAACAGGCACCCTATTATAATTTCAAGATTCTTAAATATGAGTCCAGACTTAACAAAAAAAAAAAAAAACAGAAATACAGGAGAGCAGCAAATATGAAGCTTTGCTGTTGTCCCTTAAAGTCATTTTGTTTTTTTACAGGGGACAAGCCCCTATACTCCTCTCATACTCCCAGACATAGATATACCAGCTCTGAGATTACCATACCTATGAGAAAATGAAAACCTGACAAAGCAATATTGGACTTATTTTGTGTAAGTTTACATTTTAACTCATTCAAGGTCAGTATTCTCAGAATTAATTAAAGAGCCCTTGCATAGCAAATAGTTACTGTGAAACTATTTTACAAACATTTAATCGTAAGTATACAGTCTTTTGGGAAGTCATTACAAAATATATGGAAATGAATAATAATAGGGAGATAGTAAGGAGAAAATAATAATACAGAAGTCAAATACAGATGATTTTAAAGATAAGAGGCATGAATGTTAGGAAAAGAAAAGTTATTTTCTTTTTTAAAGAGATGAATAAGAAGGTGTGGGATTTCAACAAAAACAGAGGTTATAGAGGACAATATAGATAAAGCAATACATATAAGTGGTAATATTTGTTACAGGGATTATTGATAAATAAAGTGTCTATAAAGGCAGAAATGAAGTACAAATAGGAAAAATAGAGGTTACACTTAAGGCCTGGGAATGCAGTACAGAAAATTACTATTCAAGTTGCAAGGAACTAAAAATTTTGGGAGGATAGTAGTGATATTTGGAAATTATGTTTTCAGACATATTACTATTGGTATGACACTGTACTGAATTTATGGTAGATTGACAAGAAACAAGAAGAGGATAAGTTCAAAAGAAATAGATTCAGGTTTATGGTTGGTGTGGAATGAAAGGTGTGCTGAACTTTATAAGAAAAAGTAGGATATGAAAGAAAGACTAAAAAATAAGACATTTTTTTTTTTTTTTTTTTTTTTTTTTTTTTTTATTTATTTTACATTTGATAACCGGGAAAGTTCGACTGGACACAGGTCCATTTTCAACAGAGGCCCAGGGAGAAAAGCTCCAAATACAGTACAGTACATAAGTAAGGATTTGAGCTTACATCTAAGAATACATTTCAGCATGCAATATGCAGATATTAACAACTTGTTAAAAGGAATATATACAGTACATTACAAGACTACATTTCAGCATGTAATAATCAGAGTTTAACCATTTCTTGTTGTAAGGATTATATGCAGTACATTATAAGATTAAAAGCAGTATAATAATTGAGAAAAAAAGTACAAAAGTTTTGATAGGAGTTCTTTCTGAAAAACCCTTATGTTTGGGGTAGAACAGGTATACCTGGGTAACTAGAGGAATATACAGGTGATCCTTAGCAGAAGAATTCATGTAACAGTGCAGTGGTGTGGTTTAACCTGGGAAGACACAAGAGCAAAGCCAGTTGTTTGAATAGTGGGTTTTGAGGAGTTTTTTAAACAGGAAGGCAGAGGTTGTAGAAGTTATGTGGTTTGGTAGCTGGTTCCAAATTCTGGCTATAGTGCAGGCAAAAAGAGACTTATCGGCATCATTTTTGTGTTTGATGACATTTATAAGGTTTTGGTTACTAGATCTTAAGGTTTTGGTGGTTGTGTAGGGCTGAATTAGATACTGTAGCAAGTAGTGGTTATGGCAAAAAGAATGAAAGTTAATGGGTGAATTGAGTTATATGTTTTTAAGCTGCATATATGTGTATTTGTAAATATGATGAAATGATAAAGAATCCCTACTATTTCAGATAATTGCAGTGTGATCTTTTAGATCCACATGAGCTATTATCAAACTCAGTCCACTGTAACTTTGGTTAAACTTCTCATCAGAATGACGGCACATTCAGGAGTGCAGGACCCTCCCTCCCCTCATGATGCACTGTAGGTGTCAGTATTGGAAGATGAATCCAAGCACCTGGTAATGGATTAAAACTCAACAGCTTTCTGATCTTCCCAGCTTAACAGTTGAGAATGTAATATGCTGAGCAACTTATTATGCAGGAACACATTATCATAGGTCTGTGCTGGAACAATTCTTTCAGAGGAAATGTATACATTTTCAATAATGCCAATGTGGAAATGATATTGTACATATTTTTGTATTTTGCCATTGCAATTCAGGCTGTCAGGCTGAGTCTTGTATGCATCTGATGTGGAAATTGTGTTTTATAGATTGTCATTTGAAGAGGTAAACTAGAATTAAGCACATATTCCAGGCCATAATTGCACATTAGCCATCTGGTATTATTAGTGCCATGAATCTTAGTTTGACTTTAAAGCATAATCAGCTGCATGGCCATTCCAGAAAAATATTTATTTATTTATTTATTTATTATTTATTCCAGTTGTTGACCAGGGTGGTCTACTGGGCTCAAGAGCCCGTTTTCAGTGGAGGCCCAGGGAGAAAGGCTCCACAGAACAATGTTGCAATTCAAATAGTGACACTACAATAAAGTACAAGTAAAATAAAATAAAATACATAAACAAGATATAAGCAAAAAATTATTTGTTTTACAGAGAAAAATTGGGTGGAAGTTCCACAGACAGCTGGTAAAAGCTTTCAATATTTAAGTAGTTAATAATTAAGGAAATAGGATGGTTAAATGAGGATTGTCCTGGAGGAAGAGAGGCATATAGCAAAGGAGGATGCAAATAAGTTGGTTACATTAATGAAGAAGGATAGGGGAAAATTATAGAAGTTTAGCCAGGAGAGTCGGGGGATGAGAGCTTGGATGGTGAAGAATAAAGAGAACAGTTACATTTCCTTTGAGTTTGCAGGTAGTAATGGAGCTGTGTTTTGAAGGAGTGTAGGTTGTCACATGTCCTTAAAGTAGAGGGTAGGGCATTCCATTTTTTAGCTAGGGAATAGGAGAGTAGAAGTTGACCAGCAGGGCGCTTGGGTTTGTGGATGGAAATAAGGTTTTGGTGGGAAGATCTGAGGGGTCTGGGGGGTGTATAAGGTTGAAGAATATTGGATAGTGCGGGGCAGCTGGTGGGTTGGAATATTAGTTTGTGGGCAGAGACTATTTGGAGGTAGAGTAGTTGATTAGGGAGTTCAAGCCAATTTAGAGTTTGTAAGGAGGAGCAGTGATGGGAGAGGGAGTTAGCTTTGGTGGCGAATTTGGAGATTTTATTGTAGCAAACTTCTAGTTTGGAGGTTAGGGTGGAAGATAGATTTGTAAGCAGAGGAGCACCATATAGAAGAGATGGCAGGAGATAAGTAGTGGCCAAAGTGTGACGAGTAGAGGGTGAGAGGGATTGATTGTTTCTGTACAGTAGGCCGAGTTTTATGTGGGTTTTTTTTTTATGTTGAGTTGGATGTGGGTGTTGAATTTTAAGTGTTCGTCAATGGTGACACCTAGGACTTTGGCGGAGGGAACAATATCAATGGTGGAGTTGCTTAGGCTAGTAATAGCAAAAGAGTTTTTTTCAGTGGGGGATGGATTTAGAGTGAGAGAATAGGAGAATCTTAGTTTTGGTACCATTAAGTGCAAGGTGGTTTTGATGCATCCATTTTTCAGTGGTTGAGAAGGCGGTTTGGGTTAGAGACTTGAGATCTGTAAAGTTGGAGGCATAGCAGATCAAAGTTGAGTCGTCTGCGTATTGGACAATTTTGGTATTGGAGATGGCTTTGTGGAAATCATTAATGAAGATGTTAAATAGTAGGGGGCCAAGTATGGACCCTTGGGGAACTCCAGTGAGGGTAGGGAGGAAGCTGGAGGAGACTTGGCTCCATTTCACGGCTTGGTACCTGTCTGAAAGGTAGCTGGAAAACCAGGATAGAGTATTGAGGGAGATGTTGAGGTTTGATAGATGATTTAGCAGATGAGAGTGGGAGATAGTATCGAAAACTTTAGATAAGTCTAATAGAATAGATGAAACAAAGTTGCCAGAGTCACGAGCTGAATTAACAGAGTGTAAGAAGGAGAGGAGGGCTGTGTTAGTGTTATGTCCAGGGTGGAAGCCGTGTTGGGTGGGAGAGAGCAGCTGGTGTTTGGTTAGAAATGGCATGAGCTGCAGGTGAATGCATTTTTCAAGAATTTTGGAGATTGGTGAGAGGATAGCTATGGGGCGGAAGTTGGAGAAGTTACAGTTTTTTGCCACCTTTATGGAGAGGGAGAATAAAAGCAGAGCGCCAAAGTTTGGGAACATAGGACTCAAGAAGAGATCTATTTATCAGGATGCTGATAGGGAGTGCAATACTGTCAGAGGCAGTTTTTAAGAAGGAGGAGTGGATGTTGTCAGGGACATTGGTGCAAGGTTTGAGTTTGGAGAGAAGTTTTTTTTTAAGGAGGGAAGACACAGGTTTCAGTTTAAAGGTAGGGGTTGAATGAGATGAGGCAAAGGAAGCATGGCTAGAGGGAGGTGGGGAAGAGTTGTTGGGGAATGTTTTGGTTAGCTCAGCAATGGAAGAGGTGAAGAAGGTATTAAATAGGATGGCAATTTCTTGGTCAGATTTGCTAGTGTCAGGGCAGGGGTTGTCAGTGGTACCAGGCTTAAGGAGAGAGTTAATGGAATTCCAGAATTGTTTAGGGTTTTTTGCATGAGTTGTTTGTAGGTGGTTGTAGTAGGACTTTTTATCCATTATGACTTGCATCCTTATCCTTACAATGACTTTTTGCATGTGTGAATGGGGGGGGGTACATTAAATGTGCAAGCCACATTTGAGTATCAGTAGATTTTATTCACCTCCAGGGTACCTGCTATTAAAATGTTGAAAAGTTTGCAGAGGACTGATTACAATATGGGGGACATGATTAATGACTCAGAATGTATGGTTCTTTTAGCACGGAACAGACAATTTCTATCATTAATCTTTAATTTTAATGATTACATATATCTGTAATGCTCTCAAGTAAAAACTGTCTTGTATTCATCATAAAAAACAATCACAAGTTAGTCATAAAGCTTCTTTGTTCTTTGCTAAAATTCTGTACAACATATCCCACCTTTCCAAGAAACAGGAAGCCATCCCAAAATGCTATAAAAAGGCTATGCTTTCTGTTTTCATATATAAGTGTTCTGAAATTCTTTGCCTGTCCAGATATCCAGTCAGTGTTAGTGTTCTGATATTCTTTGTCTGTCCAGATTAATTATTAGGAGACAGTAAGAACATTAGCTGCAATATATAGCATAATATGGTATATACTTAATTATTTCATCTCAAAACTCTCATTGCTTAGCAAATTACTACATACCTTCACTTCCATTTTTTTACTTTTTTAAGTTTACAGTGTATAAAAACAATAAAATTTGAATTTTCAACACAGCACAAGTATTGTAATTAAACAGTAACACAAAGCCTTTCTAGGATGTTCACATGTCCTTCTAAACAATTTGTCTCTAAATGTTTTCATGAAAATGATACACTGGGCTGATCTCAACTAATAACAAAGCAAATGTCATTGTCTCTTTAGCCATAAGCCACTTATTATCTGTTCAAGAAAAGGATGTCATGAAATTTTACTCAGGGCCTGCACTGTGATGTAAAGGGATAAATCCCTAACTACAACCCAGGTAACCAAGGTTTGAGTAGAGGCTTGGACATGTGATATGCTATCAGGAAGGGATGGCCATGACCATCCTGCAGAGGAGGATGTTTGTCTAGGTGTTTCCTGCAAGGAGATATGGTTCATAGAGAGGAATAGCCTTTAGATATGACAGATGAATGCAGAGGGGAAGGAATACCAAGAGGTATGTCATAAATGAACAGTTGCCCAGTGGAAGCAATCAACAACATGAAAACCCAGGACACCCTTAGGTTCCATGCCTGCCCAAGCCTTAGAACAGAGGTAGTCCAGGAGCAGTAGGGGGTTAGTAGACCCAGAAATACACAGGTGCATTGAGGTAACTGGAAATAATGAAGTAGAAAGGAAAGAAAGAAAGAAAGAAAGAAAGAAAGAAAGAAAGAAAGAAAGAAAGAAAGAAAGAAATTGAGAAGAACCTCTTCGCAAAAGCAAAGCTTGAGAGGTGAATCCTAATATCTATTCATACCTCTCAACCTCTGAGCATTAAAAATCATATCATCATAGCAAAGGCCTTTAAAATTTAGTGCAAAAGGTCAGAAAGAGAAGCAAGTTCTTTTTTCACAATATAAGGTCTTTATACACCAGACACTAGTTAGTGGTAGTGAATCTTTGTGTAAACAAGTCTGACTTACTGAGGAATTTCATAATTCTAAGAGCTGCAAGGTTAAATCTGAGGATCAAAATCATCATGGCATGTCTAAATCATAACAGTTGAAAGGTATAAAGAAATTTTCTGAACAGATAATTAGTCAGTTATGATAGTAGAAACTTGAAATTAATATTTTGTAGTACATGTAATTTTACCTACTCCAATGCATCAACAGTTAAAGAAAAAGAAAAAAATGTAGGAAAACAAAGTGTCTTAAAGACGTTTAATATTATCACACAGAGATCAGAAACAAAGTGCACTTCTAGCCATAGGATCATAGGATCATAGAAAGTTACTAGGCTAATGACCCTAGGTCCCTTACAAGCCTAGCTAAGTTCTACCCATATTTCCATGATGAGGACCTATTGTCCCTGTCCAAGTGGGACACAAGTGGAACCCCTGGGGTGAATTGACAATTACCCATCCAAACATCCAGATTGCATTTGAAGAGGACCAATGAGGTGCTCTGTTTGACATGATGTAGGAGTCTGTTCCAAAGGTGTGGTAACTTCTGGGAGACAAATATGTCCCTCCAGCAGGTTCTGTTAGTGTCACATACCAGGTTAAAGTCTTTAGAGCGAGTAACCCATGTGCCATTTGATTTACGGATATGTAGCATTTCCAGTAAAGCAGGTTCAGAGATTGCCTTGCATGCAAGGCAGAGATCAACTCTAAGTAGTCCGTATGAAACAGAATAAAGTGACAGTGATTTCATATGATCCATATAGGACAGATGCTGAAGACCTTCAATTTTCTGTGAACCTTTGTGGTCCCTCCAGTTGCTGCACATGTTGGAAAGGTATATACCAAAAGGGGTGTTGTATTCAAATAATTGGCCTGATGAGGAAAGAGTACAGAGAGGTTATAACTTCTTTTTCTCAGGAGGGAATGCCCTTACTTATGAGATGAGCAACATAGAATGCCCTTATTACCACTGTGAAGACATGGTGGTCAAAGTTAAGATTGCTGTCAACCTGCATTCCCAGGTCTCTCACCACTGAGTGCATACTTAAGGTATTGCTATTGATGTGGTAGCTAGCAGGAACATCGCCCTTACTGAATGGGATAATAACACATTTTTGTACATTGAGTTTAAGGCCATGACTTTGACACCGATCGTTTGGTTTGTTTGTGTAAAACCCTCATATAAGATATTGACATTTTGGTTGTACTTTGGAGAAATAGATTCCAAACATTAGAGGTTCCAGGACTGATTTTGACTATATGGGCTATATCAGTGAGCCAGTTAGCAACTCATCTAACAATTAAGGGTTGATACCTAGCTAAGTCAGCTTGTCTGAGTGGGGGATAGTGTCAAACACCTTGGCTAAATCTAGGTAGGCTGTATGCACAGATTTCACCTCATCCAGGGCCTTGGTGACTGTCTCAAAGAAGTCCACCAGGATTAAGAGACATGATCTCTGTTTGACAAATCCAAACTGACTAGGATCAAATGTTTGGAGATTACCTATATCTTTGTTGATAAGATCCATGATGATTCACTCCATGGGCTTGCATATAAGGCTAGTCGGGCTAATAATAGTTCCCCAGGTCAGTGGAAGCACCACCTTTGTGTAAGGGAATATCCATAACATCTCTCTCTTGCCTATTTATTTTTTGCACATGGGGTCATGATGTCACTTCAACAATGATGATCATCTAGAGCCAAGGTTTACACCACCAGGTGGCCAGCCCTGCTGCGGTAGTTCTTCCACACTAGACACACACTTTCAGTTTAGAGGTTACAGTCCACATACTGCATGTTTTTAGAATGAGAGATGAACCTGGAACAAATGCAAGGGAACACAGGGAAGACATGCAGACTCAACCCAGAAGGCACCCCAGCCGAGAATCAAACTGGGGAACCTCTTGCTGTGAGGCAGCAATACTATCCACTGTGCCACTGTGTCACCCTGGTCATCCAATAGCTTTAAAATTTGTTAGGTGCTTCACATTGCCACACTTCATTTCCTTGTCTAATAGCACACATTGTATTAGAGCTTGTAAAGCTTTTATAAGTTTTCCATTGATGTCTTATGGTGGCTACTGCATGAGCTCTGGAGGTGCATGAAAGTTGTTATGCATTTTTCTAACATCAGAAAAGTGCATAAGTAGCTTATCTTTTTGTCAGGTTTCTGAAGTGGAATTAGCATGTTCTACTTACTACAAGAATTTTATTCTCTGTCCATATTGTAGGCTTTCACTTTCCATCCACAGCTTTCTTATATATCATGCTGTATTATATAATAATCTGGCTTCATTAAAGTAATGCTGCTTCATAATGCAGTTTTTACATTTTTCCTACCAAATATTAATGTACCATCCTTTCAATTATTACATTTGAATGTGATCCAGTGTATTCATGCTACCAAGTAGCTACTATGGCTTTCAGTGCTTGGTATTTTGTTTATTTTCTTATCTGCAAATGGAGGGCGTTTACATTTCCATACTTGTACTTTTTCATAGTTAGGACCACATTACTACGATAAAAAACTAGTTTAAAATTAAGAAATGCATTTTTGTGCATTCATTATTATAATGTAAATATCTGGAAAGTCTTTGAATTGAGAGATGTAGATTTTTTTCAAAATGTAGTTATATGCACTCTGGATACAGCCTTTTTTATATTGTTTGTACTATATTTGGTGGATTATTATTAGTTCATTCATCTAAGCTTTCGGTCAGATTTATATCTGTTTTAGAAGGCTATCACAGAGGATGATAAATGTTCTAGAGTAGCATACACTGCATCTCTTCACTTTTTCTTTCATTTCTGGTATTTCTGTCTATTCTGCTGACAGTGTGTATCATTGAGCTTCTGGTACCATGCATTGCTTTAAATAATCTTCCCCTGTTCCACACTGTAATTCAAAGTAACAGTACTGAGGCAATCTTTGTCAGCCCACCCTTCACAGCTGCGTGCCTTAGAATATTTCTCACCTTTTTGCAAGGGTGCATTAGTCTGTCATCTCATTTCTTCTTGCTGCTGTTAATGTATGGGTTTCAGTCTGTCCTGTTACCTGTTTATCTTTCTGATCTCTGAGATTTATCGAGTGTAAGGCAAAAGGTCTCCAGACTGTTTCTTTGCACTTACCGACTTAAGTCGCATGTTATCTTCTGTGTGAGTCACAGTTTCATAATTCATAAACAGACTCTAATGAAGTGGCATTCTGCAGCATTACTGATGCAAACATGATAAATTAGAAAAGAAAGCAACTTGCTTAAAGCACTCCATATGCAAAACTCATTGCAATATATTTTCTAAAGTTTATCGCTAGGTACCCTAACTAACTGAAGCTATGTAATGAAGAAATGTATTTAGAAACCTTGGGTGACAGCCAAAGGAACAAACAGCCAACTAACTTTGTCAGTACCAAGCACTGATTATCGATCTTCGCCAGAAAACATGCCTAAGCGTAAAATCAGTAGAGCTTTATAACTGTGGCAGCTCTGCTCGGTGTTCAAAAGTCCATTAAGGTGATGGAATTTCACAGGGCCCTCAAGCAGTGAGAAAGTACAAATAAAACATGTCATTAAATGCACATCAAGCTATGCAGAGCTCTGCATGAAGTACTTCTGCAAGCTTCTATTGGAAAGACACGTTTGCAAGTCAGACAGGATTTAAGAAAGCAAAACTGTGTTCTGGCACCGACATTATGAATGTTTCTCTTCCATGATATTTTAAGGAACAGTGCATGCTGTGACAGACGGGATTTTTTTAATAGAAAAGGTTTAAAGGAAACATCTTAAGGGTGGAACTGAGACAGATTATAATTAGAACGTGGAGCTTGGTCTTTATAATGGGAAACTGAACCAGAAGCTATTCTTATTGATAAAATAGTGGGGATTGACTGTGTAGTTATTGTTCTTTATTTTGCAATCTGTTATGTGCCAGAGAAATAGAGGGCTACTCTTCTCTTAAAGGGGCACTGTCAAAAATAAAGCCACACTGAAAGGACTCTTGTTAGAGGATCAGCTGCACTTGTTGTCCCACAGTAGTTTGATAGGTTGGTATAGCCATGGTGTACTGTAACCTGATACCATGGCTGTTGTAGGATGCTTATGGATGTGTGTCCTTCTATTCTTAGTGTAGTACATGTTGTTCACACACACACACACACACACACACACACACACACACACACACACACACACACACACACACACATATATAGATATAGATATACACCTACATCAGTTGAATGTGAAAGTTTTTTTTAACCAAATGCAGCAATGCTGTACTTGTTATGCATATAAGTTTAGTAACCACAACTCAAAAAGGGAAAATCTACTGAAACAATACAAGCATACCCATGGAATGTGGAATCATTGTAAAAATGCAGTATTTTACTGCCCTGTGAAAAGTTGAGTACATCCAATCGTATATACATGTACTTTCATCCTTGAAACAAATCAGGACTTCATCAGACAATTAAAACCACCAATTAACATATATATATATATATATATATATATATATATATATATATATATATTTTTTTTTTTTTTTTTTTTTTTTACTCATCACATGCTATTATATAGACCAAGCCTAAATAAAAAAGGACAAGTAGTAATTATAAATCTAAAGGATCTGAGCACGTCACTAGAATAAATGGTTTAAAAAAAATCTTAAAACATGTAAAAAGTTGTAAGAAGTTGTTATAAAATATATAAAAATAAATAAATAATAACTCTAAAAACCTTGCCAAACATGTGCCAGTTAAGATCAAGAATATTATCAAACTACTGATAAATAAAAACTTTTATGAATTAGAAAGTGTTCTGAAAAACTAGCAGATGCAATAAAGCCTACATGGTCCATTTACACTGTGTGAACATCACGCACCATTTTGGATTCAGTAAGTGGCTCTACATGGTGTGTAGAGCTGCACAGAGCCGGGCAAACAATCTAAACACCATGGCATACAAATTACAGCATAAGCAGCTGAATTGTATGCTAATCAACCAATTAAAGATGGAGGAGCTATTCAACAAGCTATAAAGCAATCGTATAGACTCAGTGCTGGTTTTTCCTGCAAATTCTAAAACCTATTGGAATTCAACCATGGAAAGGAGTCTACAAAGAAATAATGTTAGGGTCTGCTGTTGCTTTAATTCATGTGTATGTGCAACAGGCTGAAATATATGCTACTGCTGCTGATAATAGGCCAAGAAGGAGAAAGGTTTTCAGAACCTTGGTAACTTATCATAACCTACATGATGGGGAATTGTAGAGCACTATATGATGGATATAGACAAAATACAGAAACTCTCCAACCTCTGTCATCCTCAACTCAGAGCCAGGGCAAACCTACATGAACCCATCCCAGTGGAGACAAAGGTATGTGTACCATTTAGAATCTTAGCTACATCTATCTTTCAGAGACCAACAGGGGACAAGCTGGGGTGTCACAGGCCTCCATCAATTATTGAATGCTATGCTCCAACATGCTAGTGACCATATACATTTTCCCTGTACTCCTGAGGATAGGGCCAGAAATATTCAGGAATTCCATTGATTGTACAGATGCTGAAATTAAGTCACCACCCAGGGAACAGGGAAAGGTTCTATTCACTCTATTAAATGCCAAGTTGTGTGTAACGCCAAGGGAATCATCTTAAATGTGTGTGCTGGCAGCCCTGGCATTTACTACAACTCACATATTTCTCACACTTCACAACTGTATCAGATGTTCACTGGGGGGGGGGGTATCACACATGATCATTTACTGCAGGATGCAGATTATGCATTGAAACCATGGCTGATAACACCCATTAGAAATACACGCACACCCTCTGAAGATTACCATAATGAGTCGCACGCTCAAACCAGAAATATCATAGAGCATGTGTTTAGATTGCTGAAGTCAAGGTTCCAGTGCCTAGATACATCGGGGGAGCCTTGCAGTATAATCCAAGGATGTACTGAAATATTCACAGTATGTGCCATGCTACACAACATCATCCTGAGAAAACAGCATCAGCAGGGTCAACAAGGGGAAGGGGCACACATCCCCATCATCAATGCCAAGGTCACCACAGCCATACACAGGTCAGGAGTCATAGGGGGTAGCAGCAGCTGCTGTGGGGGTAGGCAGATGTAGGCGTGCTCAATATGCCCCTGCATTAGCTAAGAGACAATGCATAGAATGCTCACTCACCACCTAAGAGCCTAAAACCTTCCATATATGCACATACATATAGCAACATTGATACCAGGCAACTCTCACAACATTTGCCTCCCCATGTATTGGCTGTGTACTGCTTGCATCAGACAGAGTCAGCCCTGAACTAAAACTGTTGCATCTGCTGGATTTACAAGGTAAGTGTTGAACCTGGAGTGTATCGTGTAATAATATGAATGACTGGCATAATCTTGCATTTTGTTACTTAGAAGTGTAAGCAAATAAAAGGTGGGAAATTTGTACAAAACTGACCTGTGACAACAGAGACTTATCTGACTTATATGTGCCCATTATTAAGTAGTAGGCCTCAGGCATCAAAGATTCACACAATCATACCTCTCAAAATGATACTGTGATACCACGGTATAGAGAAAAAATTATCAATTTAAACAATTGGCTAAGCTTCTGGTGTCACTCAAAGGGGATCCAGTGTCTGTCAGCCAGGGATGACATGCTCGACAAGACATGCTGCTTCCCTAGAGATGGCTTGCACCTGTCACCCTTAGGCTTTGAATACTGGCCAAGGCTCTTGCCACCCCCATAGTGCCTTTTTTAGGCAAGGCTCAAAAGACAAACCCACCACCGTAAATAGTACAAGTAGGACAGAGCCTGGGACACCGTCCAGTCCCAATGATGTGTTTTTGGCTTTGGAGAGGGCTATTTTAACCTGAGTGTCTGCAATTTCAGTGGCACTACATTCTTCTGGTATAGTTATGGGCCCTTTTGGGGGTGAGAGGGGGGGTGAAGTTTGCACTGAACCTGTCTGCCAGGATGTTGGCTATATCGGTCAGTTCAGTGTATTTTGTGCCATTCTGCACTAACTTTGAGCAGATCTGAGAATTGCCACTTAGATTCTTGACATAGCTAAAGAATGCCTTGTGGTTATCTTTGGAGTCCATGGAAATTTTTCTTTCGAAGCTAACCTTGGATGATTTTATGAGGGAACGTAGTTTCTTGCTGATACTGATCAGGGATGTCTTCCCTTCTTGGGATTTTACTCTTTTCTGTACTAGTTTCCTCCTTCTGTTGCATAACTTGTTTATGGCAGGGGTCCACCAGACTGGTTTCCTTTTCTTGGAGGTGTGAGTCTTGGTTTCATTTGGGATAGCATGATCCATGCATTCTTGTAGCTGCCCACAGAGTGCATTAGTAAATGATTTTGAAGCTTGGACAGCATTATCCTTTAACATGGGGACTTTGAAACTTTCCACCTCGGTCTTAAGTAACGTGAAGTTTGCTTTTGAAAAGTTTTTCACAGTGGTTTCTTTGACCGGGGGTGGTGGAGGAATGTGGATATCCAGAGTGATTAGTTTATGGTCAGATCTAACCAGCGAGGGGTTGACCTCCAGTGTGGAACACCGGTCTCCCATGTTGGTGATGACCAGGTCCAATATGTTGTCACCTCTGGTGGGGTGTTGATCAGTTGATCCAGGGCATTTGAGTTTATAAATTCTAGGAAATGTTGGGCAAGGGAGTTTGTACTTGAGTAGTTCTCCCAGTTAATGTTTGGGTAATTGAAATCATCCAATATAAAAGTGCTTGGTAGGACCTTTATGTTTCCCAGTGTTTCCAGGAATGCAGAGTTGGGGTCCTGGGACATGGTGGGTGATCTGTAGCAAGCTATAATTTGAATAGCAGTTTTGCCCATTGTTAGTTGCATGCGGATGATCTCTGAAGCATCGTGCTGTGCCACTAACCTGGAGGTGTGGGTATCCTTGATGAATATGGATACTCCCCCACCTTTTGTATTTTGGCCCGGGTTTTGTGGCCGAAATGTATGGTATGAGTTGTAGCCTGGTAGTGCTGGGGTGCTCTCTGGAGCCTTAAACCAGTTTTCTGTTACTGCACATATATCAATTTTCTCCATACTGAGGAGTGCCTCGAGTGCGTGCATTTTGAGGTTTAGACTTCTGGCATTGAGTAGCATTACCCTCAGTTTTTTGTTACTTGTGCTATTCATGGGGGTGAGTTTGTCTTTTGAGCCTTGCCTAAAAAAGGCACTATGGGGGTGGCAAGAGCCTTGGCCAGTATTCAAAAATCTAAGGGTGACAGGTGCAAGCCATCTTTAGCGAAGTAGCATGGCTTGTCGAGCATGTCATCCCAGGCTGACAGACACTGGATCCCCTTTGAATGACACCAGAAGCTTAGCTAATTGTTGAAATTTATAATTTTTTCTCTATACTGTGCTATCATTCCTGGTGAGGGCAAGATACTACTCAGGGTCAGGGTCATACCAGCCTGGGCTACGTGATCAGAGAGCTCCTCTATGTCTCTTTTCATGTAGTCCAGGGAGGTATGGCTCAGATCATTCACACCAACATGGACAATGACAGAGTCATATTTGTATTTTTTCTGGAGTGATCTGAGTGCTTGTGTTATGTGGCGGATCATGGCACCCGACAGGCAGCTAACAGTAACCTTCTCCTTGTTCAGCCTAGTGAGTGGGACGTCAGTGTGCCTGACTATAGCGTCACCTATTACTAGTGTGTTGGGTATGTTATTTTGCCTTAAGGGCTGTGATTGTGTGGCACACTGGTTTTGTGAAGTATGTGTTTCATGGTTTGTGTTGTGGGGTGGAGGTTGCTTGGATGTCTGCTTTGGAGGTCTCTGTTGCTTCTGCAGATTTTTATTTAGAGCCTCCGAGTATGTTTTAGTGTATTTATGTGTGTTTTTTGCCAGTGCTAGTTTCATAGGTCTATGTGAGACTAGTTGCGTGATGCAAGTAATTCCCTTCTCCTCTTGACTGCCTGGTCCAGTGTTGGGTTAAGAGAGCTTAGCCTCCAGTTTGGTTGTATAATTGCATCTCTCACATGTATTAGTGTTTGGTGGAAGGAGGAGAGGGTTGTCTGTGTACATGAGGCAATTGTAACATTGCCTCAAAATGCCCAGATTCACCAATTGGACCAGAGAGTACACCTGAAACTGCTCTTTGGACATGCCTGGATAGGCACAGTGAACTGTTTTACTGATTGGCTGCTAAGGTCAAATATTGGGCCTTGTCCTTCTCTACAGTATGGGGAGGGGTCTAGTGCTAAGGTTTATTAGTGCTTGCTATGAGTTTTGAGCAAGTGCTGGTATGAGAAGTAAATGGTTTGAGTGCTTAAGTTGAAAGTTTGTCTAGTTCCAAGGGAAAAATTGAAGAGTAGACTTTGTGGAGCCGGGAATAGTTATACCCTAGCTAACCGGCGCTGCCCGGCACACCAAACCGCACAAATGCAGGTTTTATAGTATGGAAATGAAAGAGATAGAACTGAGCCCAACATGGCCAATAAACTACTAATTTCTGGGCTCAAACCACTCCTCCAGGAACAGATAGGCTGCTCAAAGCTCCCTCTCTCACAGTGAACAGAGAAACTTCCTTCTATCCAAGTAAGGTATGGGCAAACACAGAAACTTGTAACACAGCCCTGAATTCAGCACTAACCTGAAAACTGGACTATACTAGCTTAGAAAAGAGGAAAAAAAGTTTTTTTTTTTGTTTTTTTGTTTTTCAGAAAAT
The DNA here is from genome assembly GCF_019279795.1 of Protopterus annectens. Lineage (NCBI taxonomy): Eukaryota > Metazoa > Chordata > Ceratodontiformes > Protopteridae > Protopterus > Protopterus annectens. The sequence continues at coordinate 1,887,950,922 of NC_056728.1, read as the reverse complement.
AAAGCAGATACAACCATAAAAACACTTTAAATGCACGGAAATGGCTATCACATTTGAGTGTGTAGCCTATAACAGTTAAACAGGTAATTTAAACACAAAAACGACTTTGTTAAAGTGCAGGCAGTAAAATAAGTACAATATGTAGCTGAAACAAGCTTTTTAAATCACAGAAACTCTAGGAAATTGGTGTTTTAGACAGAATTAGCTAAAGGCAGCAAGAAAATGCAGAAAAATGATACTTAATCACTCCAAAGTCTCTTTTGTCTCTCTGCTGCTGTAGAACTCTGCAGGGCACCAGCCAGGAGCTTGCTGAGCTGTATACTAGCACAAAACCCTTGCAAATGTGGGTTTTATAGCAGGGAAATGAAAGAGATAGAAATTAGCCCAAAATGGCCAATAAACTACTAATTTCTGGGCTAAAACCACTCCTCCAGGGACAGATAGGCTGCTCAAAGCTCCTTCTCTCACAGTGAACAGAGAAACTTCCTTCTATCCAAGTAAGGTATGGGCAAACACAGAAACTTGTAACACAGCCCTGAATTCAGCACTAACCTGAAAACTGGACTATACTAGCTTAGAAAGGCGGGAAAACAAGTGCAATAGCTAAAACTGTTAACTGTATTTATGCATGATTCCTGACTATGTCTGTGCAGCACTTCGTCTATGGCAAGGATAGAAAATTAATGCTGTAGAAGAAAATGTATTGACCCTTATGCCTAGGTTTGAATCCCACAATGCAAAAATCTATTTTCCTCACTGTATGAAGACAAAAAATGTGTCAGTTCATTACATTCATGCCCCCAGTGCATGTCTGCCAACTTAACTCACCTAAAAATCACTTTCCAATTTCCAATATATATTTTCAGGCTACATCAGTAGACACCCCTCAAACTAAGGCCAAGTGTTAGATTAATCTTCTAATTTCAATTGTTTAATTCCTCCATGTCTGGCACTGCTGTGCTCTGTTTAACATCACCTAAACATGGTTGGCAATGTTTCTCAGGTTTGCATACTACCAGTAAACATGATAACTGGAATTAGCGGGAAAGCATCTGTTTCCATTGCAATAGTTCAGCTGGTTGACATGGCTGGCATTGGAGAGGAAGGTGCCAAGTTTAGGGCACAGAGGTGAAGTATTCAGGAGTCCAGGATATTTATTGGACTCCTGGTTAAGCACCACAGCCAAAGGCTTCTGAGGGGGGACTCTTTTGGCTCCCAGTACAAGTCTGAGGAGTAGAATAGTTTGGCCCAGGCTGTATCCAGTCCCACTGTTATCCCATGCTTTGGAGAGTAATGTAGGAATCATTCCAATGACCTACACAGGAGAAAAAGGATACTCTCAACAATTGGATGCTTGAGTCTGAGACTGCAGATATTTACAGCTAAGTATGATAATAAAAGAGTATTGTGAGACTTAGAAAGCTAAATATTGGCAAGACTGGTATGCATAATGTCCTTTTGTTCTTTTATGTTCTTTCCCCAGCTCCTAATGAACATCATTCAATTGGCAGGCTCATGTTGCTTGATTGGAGAGACTAAGGGAAGCAAGTAGTAAGTATGATCAGAAAAAAAGTATTATTGTAGCTTTAAAAGTTAAAGATAGTGATTTTGGTCTTTTATACCATTGTATCAAATTGAGCATGCATATCCCAACTGTAAAAGCAAGTATGTATGCATTAGTCTGTAGCACAAACCAGTTGTAAGAGTCTAATATTAGTCTGTAGTCAGAGGTTGTGGGTTCAAATACTATGATCCCCAACTATACAATCCTGATATTTCTTCAATAATATTTACATTAAATTAAAAACTCTTTACCAGTGGCACAAATGCCCTGCTGTAAACTGTAATCTGTATAATTACAACATGCATATGTACAACATTTGCACATTTCAAGGATTACTTTCAGCAATCTGTAGTATAGTGTGTATCTGTTAGGATGTATATTTAAATGTAATACTTTAGATAAAAGAGTTGTAAAATTGTGTTAATAATTGTATGTCACATATTATGGTATTAATTTTATCTCAATTTTTCTCTCACCCCAACCCTTACCTCTCTTTTTTCATTTTCTATTGTGTCATCAAAATGTCTCCATGTCATCCATGTGTACCACATCACTTAATGTTGCACAGCACAGTGAGGTAGCCCAACCCCAGTGGATCAGTCTGCCCCAGCTCCACCTGCTCCAGCACCAATATTCAGCATGTCTGGGAGCCAACCTGGCAGCATTGCCTCTACTGCCCTGTTATTATTATTATAACATTTGTTATTAGGAATAAATTTAAAACCCCAGGCTAAAAGATTAAAGTGGACAACTTTAAGATCTATACCACTGAAATAAAAAATGTTATAATTATTAAAAGAATATTTGTTCTCACACCTTACTATAGTCTCAGTGGGTAAAACTAAAGTGGGTAACACTAGAATCTCCCCCTCCCCCCTCAAAATCCTCTGTTCCCCATCCAAGTAGAATTTTGGAAGTATTGGGGGCCTTTCTGATTCATAAGTCTCTTGGAGTGATGGAGGGGAGGGAATTCTAAAGGGTTATAATGAGTCCCTTCTTCACTTTGTTCTCCATAATTTGCCTCACTATCTACTTCAAATACATACTCATCCCTTCTTTGTCTACCCACTTTCCCCTGGGCCCAGTATAACTCCGTTTTTCTTTGTATTCTAATATGTCTCTATCAAGTTTCTTTATCTTGCGTTTAATATTAATGTTAACTTTTCCATCTATGTCATCCAATGTATCAAAATAATTTGTTTTTCAGTTTCTACAGTAAGTCATTTGTGACAACAGAATTTAAACGTTCAATATTTGAATGCAATTCCTTCATAGACAATTCATTTTGCTTAATAATAATTGTAACAATGTGTAAACCACAGTTATTAAAAACCTCCAGTAATTCTTTATATAATTCACTACCAACATGAATGTTATTAGGGTATTTCTACACACGTAGTCCTTTAGGCACAATTCCCCTGCTTAAACATGTATGCAAGTATTCATTGTCAATACAAAGTGCCTTATATTTCCCCATGAGTTCCCCTAGTATTTTGACACTGGTTGCATAAGTATCATTACTAATTTCCCTCCCAACACACTCATTTTGAGTCCCAACATTAAGAGAACTTTTCTCAGTTAACCAAGTTTCAAAAGCCTTCCCAGGCTTGTTAACACCATGGCAAATATTATGATTAGTCAAACAGTCACCTTTGTTTGAAGTTGTAGTCTTAGGAATTCCACAGTCACTTGATCTGTCTAGTCAAGAATTTTCTTAATCTAAATCATCCAAAATACTAGGTACCCCAATGTCTCCTTCATGATTAACTTTTTTAGTCCCAAATCTGCTCTTGGTTTGAGAAACTCGATGTAGTCTCTCCACAAATGCCTCAACAATGTTTCCTCCATTATGGTTAGCTTCCTGGTTTCCTGAGATACTGAGTGACATCAAACCAGCAAAGGATTGGCCAATCAGAGTGAGCAATTCAACAAGCTGAGCTAACTGGCCAATCAGCTTCTGAGTTTTGCTGATTTTGTCCAGACTCCATTTCGGAGATCGAGGAGAGCCTTCTGTGCTTTCATTATCCCCCAAACAACTCCAACAGTAACCAAAGTAGTAAAAATGAGGATTCCAACCACTGTAGCCACCAATAACAGAAGAAAAACAGGCTGGAAGGAAGCACACAGGTTCACTGTTTCTTCAAGGTTTAATGGCACCAAATGATAGATGAGCAAAACACCATTTTCAATAACATTTCCATCAGTTGTAAAATAACTAACAACTGATCCATAGATGGACAGCCCTTATCTAGTAAAGCTTCTTCCAACCAGGCTAATCCTAAGCCCTGGGGAATAAAAGTGAACAAGTCTTTGATGTCAATCGTGACAAAAATAATATTGTCAAAACACTGGTCAGTTTTAATTCCCTTTAAAAAGTCACAGGGATCTTTTAAAATAGTCTTTTCTGTACCCCAAATTTACTTTAATTTTATGTCAAGAAACTTTGCTATGGGTGCAGTCTTTAACCCTTCAGCTGAAACAATAGGTCTTATAGAGTGGTCGGTAGGGTCCTTGTGCACCTTAGGTATGCCGAAAATAGTAGCTATTCTGGGTTGAGTTCCATGTAAGTGCTTGTGGGTATCCAGATCAATCAATCCATCCCACAGTAAGTCATCAATGACCAAATCAATTTTTTTATATGCAACAAAAATCTAATTTCTGGACACCCTCCTGTATGTACTGGAATAACCCAAAATGTCTAACATCTTGCCTTTGTAGATAACATTATCCATCAAAATGGACCCCCCCCCCCCGTCTGGTTTCATGACATGCACATTGTGGTTCTGTTTGAGTTCCTTTAGGACCAACCATTCCCCAGCCATAAGGTTATATTTAAACCCATAGGGGGAAGCACAAATAGCCTGTCTTAATTCTATTTCTACTACCATTTCAAAATGTTTAATTTGAGGGTGTAGAGGTGGGTTGAAATCAATTCTTCTCTTTAAAATCTCTGAATTTTTCTCTTTACCTGTACTATCAAACATAACACCAAAATTAAACTTTCTCGTAAAGGTCTTAATATCTAAAATCACTTTTGTCAGATCACATTTGTTAGTAGGAATAATAACGTGTGACATTACAGACAGCCTTTTACACTGGCATGTGGGACACTTATTATCATGTTCTCCTCACCAGATACTGCTGATGTCATCAGCTATGTCTGATTTGTGAATGTGGACTATTCCCACTAGGGCAGGGTCAGAGACTGACCTGGAGGCCATGCAGAAGTAAAGTCATCCTATACAATCCATATTACAGTGACATGGCTTTCAGTCTATTAACATACTACATGTCATGGTTTGTAGGCCCTGTGTTTTCTTGGTGAGAAAAACCTGCAATCTTTCCAGCTACAGCATGTGTCTGTTCACGTACATGCCTAAGAGCATTATACTCTATTAGTGTTCTGATGAGGTTCAACTACAGTGCTGTAATATAATCCTCAGATCTGAATATGATGGTGTGACTTATGATTTGCACAACATAGGTTTTCAATAACAGAGTGGACACTTGGTGGTCGAAGTTCAGATTGATATCTATGTGTGTTCCCAGGGTTTGCATCACTGGGTTTCAGCATAGTGGGACTGTTGCCAATTCTGTCATTAGCAGGGAATTCCACTTTGCAGAAGGACAAAATAAAGACACATTTTTGCATTTCTTTGTAGACCATGTCACTTTGTCAACAATCATTTGTCCGTGCTAGCCCCTCCTGTAGAATCAAAGATAAAAAAATGGTCTGGACACACCGAAAAGCTGTAAATAATGTATTCTACAATAAATACAAGCTCTTTCACCCTGCTGTAGTGCTGGGATTTTTCAAGTAAATAAAAATAAGTAAAGAATCAATATAAATACTCTCTTTTTTTAAAAAAGGCACCAAAATTCTCTTAAAGAGACATTCCATTTCTAACCACATGAATTACTCTAAGTATGACTTCACAAAATTATGACAATGTATATGACACTTAAATGTATAAAAACAAAAAAAGTATATATATATATATATATATATATATATATATATATATATATATATATATATATATATACATTTCTAAATTTCAATAACAAAGCACCACTATATAAAAATGACTATAATCTTTTTGCTTTTTTAATTAAATATGGCTTAACTGAAATGTGATCATTGACCCTGGGTAATTGGTTGCATTCAATTTAATTTGCCAATGTGTCTCCCTGCAACACAACCAATTTTCCCAGTCGCCTCCCCTAGGGTCGGCTACCACTTGTTCAAGAATTCCAAACCTAAACCCTTTGTGTGTTGTTTTAACATGCAGGTGCCTGTAAAGTGCATTGTTCATATTTGTCTTTCTTATATTGTAGGTATGTTTGTATATTCTCTTACCTAATGCCCTTTCAGATTTGCCCATATAAAAACTGGGGCAATCCCTACAGATAGCTAAATAAACAATGCCCCTAGTCTGTCAGTTACCTCTCCCAAAGATTATTATACTGTTCATGTTGTTTTCCAAAATAATTTGTTCTTTATCAATAATATACCTACAGTAAGAACACCTACCACATTTCTTGGTCCCTGCCCCTAATTCTTTTACACCTACCTTTTTATTCATCGCAAACATTTTCTTCAAATTCACCCCGTCTTGTAAACAAAATGGGGTGAATTACCCACCCTGTCTATAATTTCTTGATTATGTCTAAGCATGTTCCAATTTGTCTCTACAATCCTTTTAACTTCCCTAGAAAAACTATTATACTGAGCTACCAATGCTTTCCCGTAATTATTTTCTGCGTCATTTTTAATCTTTAAGGTATGTTGAATATTACCTAATAAAGGGACATATTTTACACCCCATCCCTTAGTGATTTCCAATGCTATTTCAACTATCAAGTCTTCTGGGTAACCTCTGTCCCTGAAAAACTCTGAAATTAATTCAATCTCAGATAAGAAGTCATATCTATCTGAGGTCATTCTGGCTGCCCTAAACATCTGACTTTTTAGTATACTTCTTTTTTGCTTCCAAGGGTGTGTACTCATATATGGAACAAATGAGTTGCTAAAAGTATCTTTACGATGTATTTTAGATCTTAACTTTCCCTCAAATTTCTCTATCCTAACGTCCAGATAATCCATTTTGTTAGGATCCATTTTGTAAGTAAACCTCAAGAAATCTGTAGTTGAATTTAAATATGTTATTAAAGGGTCCACTAAATCTTCAGGACCTTCCCAGATGACAAAAATGTCATCCAGAAAATGCCTGAATAGTTTGATGTATTTCCAATAATCATAACCAAAATATAACTGGTTTCCCATTTGAGTAAAACCAAATTAGCATATATGGGGGCACATGCTGCCTCAATAGCAATGCCTTTGATCGGTTTAAAGATCTCCCCTTCAAAATATATAAAATTATGTTCCAGTACTATCCTAATAAGTTCCACTAAAACATCTACACCGACCTTACAAGTAAACTGTTTCTCACTTAATAGTTCCATGAACATATCTAACCATTTTTCTACTGGAATACATGAAAAAAGGTCAACCAAATCAATGGTCAAAAAACAGTTTTCACCATTGACTATGGTAGGTGTCAAACTGTTCAGAAAATCCCAGGAATCTTTCAATAGATGTTCATAATCATTTATTAGATGCTTTAAGGAAAAATCCAAAAAGGTAGCTATGGGGTATGTTTTTGATTCCTCACCAGCAACAATGGGTCTGTAAGGGGGATCTATAATGCTCTTGTGAATCTTGGGAAACCAAAAAAAATGCTATCCTAGGTTTCTTATTCTGCAAAATCCACCCCACCTTTAGCTCTAGTCTATTTTCCAGTATCAGTTTCTCAATAGTCAAATCAATTTTCCTGCAGGAAATATTTATTTCATTGATAGAAACTGGAACATAAGTAGTGTTGTCATACAGCATCTCTAATATTTTACCTGAATAGTCTAAAGTGTTCACAAGCACTACCCCTCCCCCTTTGTCTGGTTTCATGATTCGAATTTCTTTGTCCCTACATAGTTCATCTAGTATTTCTTTTTCTCTTAAAGTTAAATTGGGTGTATAACCAAATTTTTTCTTACTTTATTTATCCATACTAAGTGTGTAAATATCAGAAGTACATGCTGCTTGCCTGTCTAAAATTCTCACCCCTAGTGATGTGTTGTTGCTCAAATATAAGAGAAAGATTAATTTTTCTAACAAAATGTTTTAATCCTAAGATGACATCACTAACCTCTAAGCCCCTAGCAGGGACAAATTTGAAGCCCTTAATGAATAGATGAAAATGTTCTGATTTAATTTCGATCCCACATAGGTTAAAAATCTTGAAACCCTTATATGTTAAAGTTACCCCATCCTCGTCAGCTGTTATACTTTCCCTTTCATCTTGATTTTTCCTTGATTCCTTCCTTTCCCCTTTCCTGTAGAAGAATCCTGTTCAGTACCTTCTTCATCATCCCCCTCCCCTCCCAAGGGGGCTATAAGATCCAAACCTGTTTTTAGGTCTAAAGGGTTAAAAGGGTTATGAGTCCTAAGCTCTGGGCCAGAGCTATTAATATTACTACATTCTATAGGGTTGTGCATGTTGTCCTCTTCCAGAACTTCATTAACAACTTCCACATTGGGGTTATTGTCAGTACCTCTAGTGTCATCCACATTAACTTGTTCAATGGTGTTTCTACTTCTAAAAAGCCTACCCTTAAATAGGTAGGCTTTGTTATCTCTATATTGTTTTAAATTCCTAAGCAGAAGCAGCTTCTTTTGCTTATGGTTACAAATATCTTCACATTTCCTATCTACTGTTACAAAACAATGTTAATACACATCACTATAATGTTCAAACAGCAAGTCTTGTTTAATAGCTTGATTTAATTTCTCAGCGTCCTTCAATAAAAATTCTACCTTCTGTCTAGAGTATTTCAACATCAAAGTTAACATTTTGAATCCACATTCATCAAAAATCTGATTAAATGCTTTTATCATATCATTATCATATGAGAAATCTTCCAGGTATTTACAAACCCTCAGTCCCTGTGGTACTACGTACTTTTTCAAACATTCCTCCAAATATAAAATGTCCAAGTTCACACTTTTAATTCTAAAAAGTTTGTTTTCTAAGTCTCTAATTTCCTCCTTTAGGGAATGCATAGTCGCCGATGGTTTATGGCTGTTTGTACCACAATTCAGATCACTTTTCTCTGAAAATAAGTCATTTTTACTTTTAAAAACGTGGACCCATTCATTTAACTTGTATCTATTAGGTCCATTAGGCAAAATACCAAGCCCCACTTGAGCTACAGAATGTGGGGGAATGAAATTGGAAACTACCTGAATTAAACTGTCCATTCCTGTGTTGACTAGAAGGGTTCACCACTCCATTAACTTCCTCATGGTGAGAACACATAGTATTCCTTCCATTAAGTTCTCCGTTCGATGAAACCAAGCTTTAGCCCCTTATTTTGCCACCTCTGTTGTCCGTCCCAGAAAACAACAACTGACTCCATGCCCCATTCTGTGAGGACAAAACGAACTCACATACTGTACGATCACTCGTACCATGCCTACTTCCTTCTTTGTCACAGGTCCCAAAATCGGATGCCATTGTACGTGCCTGCCCGCAAGGCAATGTCTGTCCAGGTTGAGTAATTAGCTCAATTAAACAAGTGAGGTTGTTCTTTAAACTCCGCATCTCATCATTGAGACTGGCAATAGCTGAAAACACCCCCTTTTGCTGCAAATGAACACTTACAGAGTCCGACTGCCCCAAACTTCCATCATCGTTACCATTGGTACCATGGTTAGGATTAAAAGAAGCCATATCGGCGTGTCCGGCTCCACACTAAAACTAATAATAAAAAACAAACGTGGAAACATAGACCATAAAACTGGTAACTTCAAAGATAAAAAAATGGTCTGGATGCACTGAAAAGCTGTAAATAATGTATTCTACAATAAATACAGGCGCTTTGTCTAAGTCCAAAACCTCCGACTTTATTTGGTTTACCTAAAGTGCATAAAGACCAACTTAATCCACCAATGAGGGCACTGGTAAATGCCAGGGGTTCACTGACCTATACTTGTGCTAAATATGTGGATTCCATTCTGAAGAAGTATGTGATCAAAGAAAAACAAGTCTGCAAAGACTCTTGGTCCTTTTTGACAGCAATAAATGAACTTGAGTACCAAGAAGATGTAAGGTTCCTGACAATTGATGTTACAGACTTATACTTTTCCATTCCTCACGAAAAGGAATAGAATGGGTAGTGGAAAGACTACTGTTCTATGGTGCAAGCAACACAGAAGTTAGATTATTTCAGGAAATGATTGATATCATCTTGAACAACAACTTTGTAATCTTTGATAATGAAATATACAAACAATTGGTGGGTGTTGCAATGGGTTCCCCATGTGGGGAGAGCTATGCCAATTTGGTTCTAGCGAACTGGGAACACAGGACTATTCTTATGAATGAAGAATGGTTTGAAAGAATAATGATGTATACAAGGTTTTTGGACGACATTTTTATTCTGTTCAAGGGCACTGAACACGAAGCCCAGAACTTCGTAGATTATCTAAACAATAGTACCAGGTTTTTCAGTTTTACACATACTTACCATGACAACATCATAACCTACCTTGATGTAGAGTTAAAGAAAAACATTGAGGAGAAACGGTTTGAGGCCAGAATACATTGCAAACCACCTTATTCTAACACCATGTTACATTTTTCAAGTTGCCATCCGTTTCATCAGATGAGATCAGTGCTGAAAGGCCAGTTTGTCCGGGCAGCACGGATGGTTACAGAGGACTGTGCTTTTCTAAATGAATGTGAAACATTAAAACAAATGTTTTTGAGTTGGGGTTATCCAAACAGTTTAGTCCTTGACCTTTTAGATGAAATGCAGTATAAAAGGAGAACAGGGTTTTATAAACCATTCTAATGTCTGGCCACCCTGTACATCCAGTAGAGGAGGTTAATGATGTGATATTGCCTAATAATTTAGTATTGAGTTACCAGCCAGAAAGTAGATTTATCATTGCGAAACCAAGTACTAGCTTTATTACCCCATTTTGCCTAGAGGTTAAGGAAATTGAATGTATTTTAAGGAGAAATTGGAACCTGTTTGTGACAGAACAAGAAGCCCTGGAGAAATTAGGGAATGGTCCACAACTTGTTTACAGAAAAGGTAGGAACCTAAAAATCATTTTAGAAATGGCCCCCAAGTCATTTTGTAGAACGGAAGGTACCTATAAATGTGAAAGTTGCAATTATTGTAAATATATAGCAGCAGGAAACAAATTGGGAATAGGCACCAGCAGATTCGAAGTGAAGGGTAGATATAACTGTAATTCCAGATATGTGGTTTACCTAGCAACCTGTCAGGTCTGCCCAGCCTTTTATGTGGGAAAGACTGACAGGAGATTAAGGGAAAGAATATACGAGCATACCTACCATATTTGGAAAAATACTCAACAAATGCATTAGCTAGGCATTGCACAGAGAACCCTACACATCACTTTCTTTTGAAAGTGATAGGTCAAGTCCCTGCCAGTATAAAAGGAGGCCCCCAACATTTATTGTGAGAGAAGCAGGAGCTTCTCTGGCAACTTTGACTGAATTTTTACACCCCTCCAGGTTTAAATGAAGTAACTTCAATTGTGTGTATTTTAAAGCTGAAAAGTTTAATACATTAGGGAAACATTTAAATATATTTAAACATATTATTCCCTAAACATAACAATTTGTGTAGTTTAGTTACACACACACACACTTTTAAAACCTTTAAACTAATTTATTTATTTTTAAAAGAGAAATGACAGCAGACTGTTTCTTTAATTTTGTGTCTAAATTTGTACATAGATTTGCATTCAGTGATGTCATGTAAAAGAGTATGTTGATAGGCTTAATGTTTTTAAATTAGAGCCAGCTGACTTGTATTTAAATGAAGGAAACTTTTATGTTATTTGTCTGAGGAAGTCTACTATTGTGGAGACGAAAAGCACTTTACTTCAATAAATAAATAAATGTTTATACAAGTGTTGTGGTTCCAGTGGTCGTTTTTGGATTTTTGGTATAATCAGATCAATAGGTATGTGACCAGTGTCCTGGGGTAGATGGTATGTGGAATGTACACCATGATGTGGCCACATTGCTGACTACTTTCTTGTATGTAACACAACTACTGAGTATGTGAAGGACATCCACATCACAGGCCATAATACCTCCACAGTTCACAGCCTTCATCACACCAATAACTGAATACAATGCACCCTTCTTCATGTAGCTCACTACGCATCTTCCAGTGATGTGTAACTGAAGTGTACCAGCTTTGTCACAGTCAGCTGTCACACATCTTATTAGCCATACCTAGGTATTCCTTTTGTGCATAAATATTACTGTCTGATGGTGGGAAAACCCCAAAGTGTAACACCAGATGCATGTGTGATACCTGTTCCGGTGATGAACACAGTACATACTTAACTGTTTGACAACATTAATGGCATGGGTAACATTTGTGACAGTGCAGAATGTGATATATATATATATATATATATATATATATATATATATATATATATATATATATATATATATGGATCTACTTCACATAATCGAACATCCAGATGTTCGATTTTCATATGACTGAGACACTGAGACCATATGATCAAACATTTGAATGCTCAAAAATGTGAGAAAAAAAATAAAAACAAAAAAGAAAATAAAACTAAACAGTGCTAGCAGGGGGACAACCCCCCTACACCACCCACACCCCTCGCTATTTACATATACCAACTCTGAGATCACACTACATTGCGGTAAAGGGAAATCTTCCCATTCTGCACTCTATGGAGATCCCCTTTCAGACAGTTTGAACTTTTAAACGTTCGATCATATGGTTTCAGCCATATAAAAGTCGAGCTTTTACAAGATCGACCATCGGAAGGGAACCTATATATATATATATATATATATATATATATATATATATATATAGATATATAGATATATAGATATATATATGCCATGCACACCAGTCAAATAGCCTGCACTGATCATAATGTCACATACAGGTACAGCAGTGTCCATTCTAACACCTCCAGTAGATGTTACAGTGCCAGGACAGTGTGCATGTTTACCCTCATAGAGTGTAGACATATCATAATAGGTGTAAAAGTGTGTTTGTGCAGAACCCTCTCTGATCACTCTAAATCACATATGTTATGTCAGAGACATGGGATTACTAATGGCATTATTCTGATGTTGTCCAAGATTGTGCATGATTCATCTAATGTTGCCCATGAGCTTTTCCTATGTCCCACTTGCTGGAGACCTCTGCTGAGATTACACTCATATTCAGGGAAATCAGTTTGCACAGCTTCACAAAATGCACCCTACCCAAGTTGTATATAACATCCCTGATAGATGTCTTCTGCATTGTTCATGTAATGATGCTTATCTCACACAGACATCCTCCCCATTGTTATGTCAGCTTGTGTGGCAGTCACATAATACCCATTTTTACTGTGCAGTCCCTACTGTACCATATTGATATGATTGTCATCGATGTTGCAACCATCTTCCTTTGCTGTGTCCTCATCTGCTGTACATTAGCTTGTTTCACATGTCCTCTTTCCCTGTGTTAATTCCTACAAAACCACACTTATATCATTTTAAATGTCGTGTGCAGCACAAATATGCAATGAGCCCTGCTGTTCACCTCACATCAGAGCACACAAATATAAACTTTGTTTAGGATTTGCGTGAAGCCTACATGGAGTTTATTGAATCCCACAGTAAGTTTATTTTACACACAATTGTAACCATCCTATTATTAAGTAAACAACTAAAATTAAATATAATTTGCACATATATCTAGATAAGTCTACCATATAAAGAACTAAATATGGTTAAAAATGAACATAGTTAAAAATATAAATGAACCTAGCCTATCAAAAAGTGTTGATGTTATGAACAGATTATCATTAATAACAAAAATAAATAAATAAATAATATAACTTGTCATTACCACCTTCATAATTTCACCTCCCAGTTTTTTAAAATAAATAATATAACTTGTCATAACCACCTTCATAATTTCACCTCCCAGTTTTTTAAATTAATAAATAATATAACTTGTCATTACCACCTTCATAATTTCACCGCCCAGATTTTTAAATAAATAAATAAATAATATAACTTGCCATTACCACCTTCATAATTTCACCTCCCAGTTTTTTAAATAAATAAATAATATAACTTGTCATTACCACCTTCATAATTTCACTGCCCAGTTTTTTAAATAAATAAATAATATATCATCATTACCACCTTCATAATTTCACCTCCCAGTTTTTTTAAATAAATAATATAACTTGTCATTACCACCTTCATAATTTCACCGTCCAGTTTTTTGTACCCAAGTTGTTGTTGTTGTGTCTTTCAGCTTATCCCAGTTAGGGGTCGCCACAGCGGAACTCCAGTCCACTATTGTTTGGTAGTGGATTTTTACGTGCTGAGTTATCAGTCCTGATGCACAATCTTCAACAAAGGCACAACCATTCATGCATGCCTCCACACAGAAGACGCTCTAGCTGAGAATCGAACAGGACAACGTCTTGCTGTGAGGCGACAATGCTACCGCAGCACCACTACTGCGGGTTACGGATCTTATTTGTACCAGAACTGCAAGGCAAAACTAAAGCTCTTTCAAATGTCTGTTCTCATAAACTGCCCTTTTATTTAATTTTTCTTATAGTGAAATGGGTGGCAACTAGTATAATGCAGATACATATTAGAGAAGGCAGGTTTCCTGTAAATAACAGACTCAAATCCTCCTACAGATTTTAAATAGTAGTGCCTAAATAATTAATAATTTCACTATGCAAAACATGAGTAAACTTTAAGAGATTAGTAGTTTCCTTTACATAGTTTATGGAACTGGTCCTTTCCAACGAATAAAAATATCCAGAAATCTTAACTACTGTTTACTATAGGTAAACCAATTGGAATCAAATAGATATTTATTTTCCCAAGCGCATATGACAAAATTCACACAAATCGGGGAACATGATGCTCCCATTACTACCCCTTGAATCTGCTTATACATTTTGCCTTCAGAATGTATGAAATTGTTTGACAATAACATTTCCATAATGCTCAACAAAAAAGATATTTCCTCTCCACTTGATTCAATATTAATCATCATGTCATTGAACATACTTAGACCTTCCTCTTTAAGAATGCATGTAAATAAATCTATCACTTGATGAAATTGACAGTTCATCATAAAGTTTGTCCTTAAAGTCTGATTTGTTCACTGGAGGAATGTTTGAGAGCCACGGGTGGTTTATCTAGTGCCTGGTGCCAGTCCATAAGCTGTGGCTGCTAAACTCTAACCTCAAATCAAAAGAAGGTCAGCTTCTCTGACCTGGTACTCCATGCCTGGCATGTTCTACCCAACACTGTGCTCCTTTACTGCAATTTGTGGAGCAAAAAAAAAAGTCTGTTGTTCCCTGGTTTGGCACTCCTCACCTAAGGAGAAAACCAGCCCTATGTCCATTCTTCTTGATCTAAGCCCCTCAACATTTAAGTTTTGGAGAAAAAAAAAAAAAAGATCCTACTACAACAAAACATAATTTTTTTTCAAGTGTTCTTTCCACTTTTAAGAACTTTAACAGCTTACATGCTATATTTGTAGCAAGCAGCCTTCTACATTTTATACCACACATGAATTGCAGTCCTATCCCCCTGCCACAACAAAAGCAGTATTGTTATTCATTCATTTCCGTATGGCAATGAATGCTGGAACTGATCTCCCAATTGTGTCCCCGTGCACCTTGTGCCAGGGAGAACACCCCCCTTCATCCCATGCTCTCCATGATTTTGGTTTGAAACTTTAAAAGAGAAGATCTTTAGATTGCGGTCAGATTTAGCCATGGATGGTGATAGTACAGAAGTGGTAAATGTAGGCACTATGTTTATAAGCACAACATCTGAAACATGGTTTCCTATACAGTTGTGAGATCCATTAATGTGAGTCTTGATGCTTTGAAAAATAAACTGTGATGTTAACAGAAAAGCAGAAATTTTCAAACCTCATTGTTATATTTTTCCATCACTTCTGAAGGAGTCTACATGTTTTGCACTCGTCAAGGGATACAGTGAGATACTGCTGTCTCAAACTTAACATACAACCTTCTTATCTGTATTTTATTTCTGCAATTCCAAGATCACATTTCTAGTCCTCACACTTTCAAAATTATTGTAAAACAGCCCATACTATACAGATAAAAAGGAAGTGAATATTGAAGTCTAAATTAAGTTATGTTATTGAATGGGAGACCTGTAGATCACACCCTGATCAGAGAATGAACATTCTCCAGCAGGATGTTAATCTACAGATGATGTCCACTGAAAAATGAGTCTGCCACTTCACAGTGTGTGTGTGTGTGTGTGTGTGTGTGTGTGTGTGTGTGTGTGTGTGTGTGTGTGTGTGTGTGTGTGTGTATGTGTGTGTGTGTGTGTGTGTGTGTGTGTGTGCATGTGAAAGGGACAGAGAGAGTGAAGTGTAAGAGTGATCCCCTGGCATCAGCAGTTAAGAGGTTTGTGTACCTTTTGACCTCTCAGATCAAGGTATCTGGATAAGCTTAAAATAAGTAGGGGACAAAGCCTCAAGATAGAAACATATTTTAAATGATTTGTGTTAGCATGCATTTTCTAAAGCGGGGTGTGGGAGGGGGGAGACAGTGAGTGAGATCGACTACTGGCAGCAGTAAAGAGGTTTGCATACCTCTAGACTTTTCAGCTGAAGAAATCTGGATAAAGCCTAAAATAAAGGGGGAACAAAGACTCAAAAATTGGAACAGATTTTAATTATTGCTGTTGTAAATTTAAAAACTTGCTTAAATAAAAGGATCTGTGTTAGTATGAATTTTCTGATGGAAATAAATTTCTGAAACTAAAATGTGTGTCATTATTTAATAACTTCTATCACCAATGATTGACAATAAACCAAACATTTTAGGTGCAAGGGTCCAAAAAAAAGTAAATACCTGGATATTTTTTAAGTACCATTAGCATATACTAGAGCAAGTTTGAAACCTTATGAGCAGGAAGTATTTTACATCAACAATATAAAAAAAAAAAATAATATACTAATAAAAAAATAAATAAATAATTAAAACCCAATGATTTTACAGACAGCCCATTCTCTAAGCACAATAACGCCCTCCAATGTGTGTGTTATTTTGCAAATAATGCCCTTCGTCTATAAATTGCATTCAGATACTATTGATTAGCATGATGTGAAGAGTTTCAAGGATTTACTAATGGGGAGCCTCTAGTCAACAGTTTTATAAAGATAACATTTTCTAAAGCTTTCTTGCATTTTGGAAGCTGCAACCCTTTTAGCCAGAAGGTTAGTTTGGTTAAAGGACAAATGGTCCAGTTATCTTGGCTTATTACTAATGACAATCTATTTTTTGAAGAACTGGACAAATTGATTTGTTTATTACCAGTTAGTGATTATCCTAAAGCTTTATTACAATCTAAAGAAAATGAAATTACAGCAAGTAGAATGATCAAATTATGGTCTCATTATAGGAAATTAAGAATTTTATGCATCCTGTTAGACAATTAGAAATAAATACAGGTCAATCCACAATTTTCCTTACTATATAGATGCTAATATAATTCAGGACATTATACAAGGAACATTGGATATTGTCCTTTAATTCTGACTTGAGACATAAGTTGGGACAAATCTCTAGTTTGGCTTACAGATGGAATAAGAATAGTAAGCAATTCCTAGAAACACGACCACATCCGAGTACTGACAGAATTATGAAAAAATGTAGTAGGTATAGATATTGCAGCTACATCAGCGATGGTACTACAGTGTTAGTAACAACCTGCCACAGAACTGCCCTGGTAAGCATGACAACATTGCTAGTGGAGTAGTTC
This sequence comes from Protopterus annectens, assembly GCF_019279795.1. Lineage (NCBI taxonomy): Eukaryota > Metazoa > Chordata > Ceratodontiformes > Protopteridae > Protopterus > Protopterus annectens. Next base: position 1,887,933,420 of record NC_056728.1, on the reverse strand, counting down.
ATCTTGCAACACATTTATCCTGTGATTCATTCTATGTGGGAAAAACAGATAGTTCATTACAGAATAGGATATATGACTGCTTATATGACATAAAAAGAATGGATCAAAAAAGTGCCCTCGGCAAACACACTAAGTGATGCATAGGAGTTTAAAAGTTTCTATTTTTTGTGGAAAAAGTTGATAGAGTTAATACCTGGTGGCTTGAAACTTATGAATTGAATACAGGGAACTTCAGTGGCAGTTGTATTTGAATGCCGGCAGTCTCCCAGGCTTAAATAACAATCCCCCGGATTCACTAATCCTCCGTGTAAGACTTAATAAGTCTTACTCGAAGGCTGCAGTTGAACGGTATGACATCAGTGTGCCATGAATATGCATGAGGGCATGCTGACTTAACCGTAAGTCTTACACGGACCGTATAAGAAAGCAGGGGGCATGTCTGACTGCCGAGCAGTCTAAATGTCCACGCCCCTGCAAGTGTTTTAAAACTAAACAAAGCACACACAAGAGCGAGTCCGCTCAAATGTCCCTGCACCCAACACCACACTCCCTGATATTGTAAACCCCTACCACAGTTCTAAAACGCAAAACATTAAATACATTTTTTTAAATCCCCAAAATAGCTGCCCGCATTTGCACGTGTGTGCGCGGGTGTGCCCATTATTTAGCTAGAGTTAGCAATTCTGACATGGAAGAGCATAAGAAAGAATGTTAATGCAAATCACACCAAATAGCAATAGTGTAATGGTAGAGCATTCGCACAAAGAAGAGGCATTCACGGTTCAAGTCCCACCACTTCCCTTCGTATTTATTTCTTAAATCAGTATATGAAATAATACCTGACAAATATGTTTAAACATTACTAAAAAGCAGTGAAATGGCCAATGTATCATTGAAAAAAACAAATATTTTAAAGGGTCCTGATATAAAATTGCCTGCAGTTAAGCAGTGCTTCACCCAGTGCAATAGAGTTGCCCGTAGTTTAATAGTGCTTTACCTAGCGCAATAGAGTTGCCCATTGTTTCATAGCACTTTATCCAGCGCAATAGAGTTGCCCATAGTTCAACGGCGCTTTACCCAGCGCAATGTGTTTGCGTGGACGTGCGTGCCACACCAACCAGGGCACCGTTGGGCACCGAGGAGCAACATAGAGCAAAGTTGCTTAAATGCAGCCACACCCCCTAGCCTGTCTGGATAGTATGAAAATAAAATGAATGACAAGGTTCAAACCCAGCATTCTGTGCATCAGAAGCACTAAGCCATGACAACATAGGGGGAACAGCCACTATTAACATTCATATACTTACGAATGGTAGTTTAACCATTACTAAGCAGGTCTGCAGTCAGCCGAGAATTTTACAAAATGGCCAATCACAAAAAAGTGCGGGAAATGCGGCATATTGAAGCCCCACAGGCAAGAATACATGCCATAACTGATTGTAGCTCACATCTGCAGTTAGAATGTCTGGTGTCGGAGAGGGAACACACTTCTGAATGCAACGTTGGGGCATCGAGGAGTCCAAATATATGGTTTGGCTCCTTGTCCACCGTCACGAGTCAAGACTCCTGCAGGGCCAGTTCCAAGTGATGGAGTACAAGGCAGAGGCTTGGAACTGGTTAGCTCGTGACCTCACCAGTGCCACAGGCATTTCTCAGACTGGTGAGCAGGTCCGTCACCACCATGCAGACCTGAAGAGACGAAAGCAGGACCGCCTGAACCAATGGATACAGGAGGCCTGTGGGATGCGGGATGCCCCACAACTGAGTATGTAACCATGGAATGCAGTATGTAAAAATTCATAATGGAGTATGTATAATGGATAGGTATGTCTCAATATCCCTTCATTTACTTTACAGCTGCAGGTGACCGTGCTATGAATCAGCAAGCCTATGCTGATAGGCTGCTAAGGCTGCGCCACCAGGCAGGTTAGTGATTATTCTGCATGTATTGTTATATAAAATATGGAAGAGAGCATGAAAGAAAGTGTTGTAGTCCAATAATACAGCCATAAAATTGCCTGAATAAGTCCTCTGCATGTACTGTCAGATAAAAACATCAGAGAGGCAGAAAAAGAGTGTAGAAACCCATTAAGAAAGGTAACATATGTCTGGAATAATATCTCTGCAGGCACTGTCATATAAAATAAGTGAGTGAGCCTGAAAAAAGATTGTTCTAACCTATTAATAAAGGTATAATATGTCTTGAACATGGCTGCCATATACACCGTTAAAACAAATAAAGGAGTGAGCCTGTGGAAAAGTGTGTAATGTCATTAATAAAGGTCTAAAACCAAGAGTGTGTCTGGGTCACAGAGTCTGAAATGTTGTAGTACCCTTGCAGTATACAAACAGTACTGTTTGAAAAGGTGCTGGCAACCCAGAGTTGTGCAGTCCCATATAAAGTGGCTGATGGAAGTACTAGTAGCTGTGAAACATATATACAGTCCACAACAGGCAGTTACTGGCTGGCATGAATAAGTAAACCTGGCACACATGTAGCATGTTATTTTTTCCCCAGAAATATGAGTGTGTGTCAAGAAATGCAGGGTTCTGTACAAATCGAAGTGAAAATGTCATGTGAAAACATCCCAGATATGTAGATAAAGAAATATAAATGCAATCAAGAAATATGTAGCAGTAACATCTGCATCCTGGACAGTTAATATGTCAGATATAGGTCAGGCATATATTGAACTAGCCAAACCCAGTACACAACCTAATGCATAGTGGCAAGTGTAATAATACAGGTAGGGGATATACACTTGCAGTCACTAGGAATGTAGTGTAGACTAAAAGGTCATTATAAGATGTTAACCAAGGTTTTTTATACACCCTACTGTATGTGCATAAACCATGCAATTCCACACCTCAATGGGTATGTGTAATCTTAAATATTTGTTGGGACATATGTCCTATTGTTCTATAAATATTTGCATTCACGTTGATGCATGTACCCTGCTTAAACACCACAATCATGGTGGCCTGTTGCTACCAAACATCCCTGCATGCTGTTGGAATAACCACTGTGGTTCAATATATGCATGTGTTATGCTTGCTGTTCAACTGTTGTAACCTTGGTGTGTTGGGTTAATGGGAATATTATTGCATGCTGTTACAACTAATCTGGAATGCTGCATGGCTTATGTTGTAATTAAACACACTTAATCACAGAACGTATGGGAAGGCCGGTCCCAGCGGACCCACCTGTCCCTCCGCAGCCGGCAAGTGAACCTGGCACCAGCAGGTCTGGTGCCCAGCCCAGGCTCCCCTCCTCTGTTGGTCCTGTGCCACCTTCGGGTGGAAGTGCTGTAGGGGATGGGGCTCGTACCCCCATGCAAGCGTGGGCAGAGAAGGGCCACCTGTCACCCGTCAAAGGGTCCGGGCTGTGGTGCGTAGGGAGATCCAGCGTTCAGTCACTGATGCCCTACGCCAGCTTAAGGTGAGAGTGGCGCATATCACAGGTGAGCCTACCCATCCTATGCAACCCCCAGCACAGCCACCCTTGTGAAGGTTCAGTGGTGACTTCCCATGGGTGGGGATCTCAGTTCCACTGTTACCGTCTGTGGGCTCATGGGCTTGCGATTTCCAAACATCCGACCCCATCAATTGTGTCACCCACTCCATGTGTCATACACCGCCCCTGTATGTGTCTTGTCTGTTTACCTACCCAACCTACCTCCATGGACATACCTACTTCCTCTACCTCACTTCCCACTCTCACCTGAAAAAAAAAAAAAAAAAAAAAAGGGCAATCTGTGCCCACAAAAAAAATTATGCCCCATACATAGTTGCCCATTTCGCACACATGTCCATTGGACAAACATGTAAGCTGATAATTAGAATTGGCAGTACAATATACTTTGTTGTCATCACCCCTCTCCCAGGGGTGGAAGGTTTCAAATTTCACTCCAAATTCATTGCATATGCACAGCTGTTGCTGTTAAAGAAATGGGCAGCTATGGACCTTCCCTACACCCATCCTGCACATCCCGAGCTTGTTTACCTACTGTGTGTCCCTGTGCCCCCTGTTTTCCCCACTTTCCTATCTCCCCATTTTCTTTTCTTTAAAAGAAATTAGCGTGGGGATTAGCGGAAGTAAGCACTTTTAAGCAGTAGTTAGCAGGTTTGCACCAGTGTGCGCATGTGTGCACTTAGCTAAGCATCGCTAAGCATTGCACAAACCCGTGCAAACCCGCTTACAACTGCTTAAAAGTGCCTTAGTCACTGTGTATGACAGGGCCCTTGTACTGCTCAGCAGCAAAATGAAATACCCTTGCCAGTCTCGAACCCCAAACCTTGGACTCACCAGTCTGCATGAAGTATAACTAAGACACAACAGATATGCAATAACTTGGTGCTGTAAGAAATATATCATGCATTACAATGAACAAATGTAAAGGGAAAATAGGAAAGCCATAGGAATACATTGCAATAACTACAGTTGTATGCCAGTTAATTCTCTAATTCGAAAAGAAAGTACATACTCCCATGTATCCAGTGTTAACATTAGGAGGTGTGAGTAAACCTACACACTGAGAAGAGTGTACTGGAAGAAGCAACAGTCAGGTTTCAGTACAATATGCATTTCACTGGCTACAACCCAGCTTCAGATATGAGACATATACCAACCTTCTGACTGAGACAACAGTGTCCACAGCAAACAAGCATGGTCCCCACCTTCTGAAAAGGCTATGCCTACCTAACCTATCATTTTATAGCAGTGTCCTGAAATCACAGTGAGAACTGCAATTACCACACAGCAGGCTGCATGCAATTACTAAATGGTGGGCACCAATTGGTGCAGAGGCCATCCCATGCACATGTGCAAATACCTAGAAAAGCAGCCTGTACTTGCTGTCCACACATGCAATAATATCATTGCACCAACTGAGAGAGAGAGAGAGAGAGAGAGAGCGAGAGAGACAGACATACAGAGACAGACAGACAGACAGACGGAGACAAAAAGGCTGTAAGAGACAGACACTGAAAAGAAAGACTGACACGCAGAGGAAACCAAAACCAAAAAAAAAAAATAAAAATAACAAATCAACAGCTACAACAGATGGAGGTGAGGAATATAAAGGTAAGGTATGTAACAGATATGTATTTGCTGGCATCTGAATGATGTGTCTGAAGGGTACCCTACATACTGTGAATCATCCATATGTGGCAGCAGTCTGTATCTATATGTATATGCACATGTGCATAGGGAAAGAGACATACTGCAACTGTCAGTGAAGGCTGGACATATATATGTTGTTGAAGGTTGCTATGTGCACATATGTATGTAGGTTGTCGTGTGTGGCATTGCAGACAGCAAGCAGTGCCGGTATATGTCATGTGGTGGTTAAACGCTGTGGGACTGAGCTACAGGCAGTGAGGCCTGCTACAGCTATACGGCCTGAGGACAGCAAAATGCATTCTGCACAACACTATGCAATATTATTACATAATCGTATGTCTCACAACTGTTGCATAATTGACATCCCCACCATGAATGGTGGGCAGTATATGTGCCTATATGTGCATCTATATGTACAGCAATGGATGTATACATGTATGCGTGTATATATATATATATATATATATATATATATATATATATATATATATATATATATATATATATATATATATATATATATATATATATATATATATATATTGATATATAGATATATAGATATGGATATAAATATAGATATATACATATATACATATATAGATATATATAGATATATATAGATATATATAGATATATATGGATATGTATAGATATGTATAGATATCTATAGCTATGTATAGATATGTATAGATATGTATAGTTATGTATATATATATATATATATATATATATATATATATATATATATATATAGAGAGAGAGAGAGAGAGAGAGAGGGAGACACTGGGTCATACGTACTGCAACAGGTACCTGTTGACCAAAGCATGGACTGAACAGCGGTGTTGGTACTGCAGTGCCATACCCCATTCCAAAACACTTTACCCAGTAACTACCACATAGGTAGTAGCCTGCCTAACACTGAAGGTGTCAGAAGGGAACATGGGACACCGGTGGACAGTAGCCTCCCCTTTGATAATCACAGTGCCACACTAGTCTTGTAATCTGTCTACGTGGTACGTGTAATTACAAAAGGTGTGTCATCTAGGGAAATATAGGTCAGTGTTCCCCTCTGCTCATCACAATGCCCCATGTGGTATGTCCATCACATGACAACTACGGCAAGTGGAAAGGCCACAGACATACCTCACAAAGAGTAATACTGCCTTCAAACACATGCTTTATGCAGACTGACTCACAAAACCACAGCTAGAGTGCGTTATATACTGCCTACCCAGAGGTTACTTCTGCCGGACATACAGACGTATGTCACACCCATAGCAGTCGGCCAACCACCATGTCAACACCTCACAATCCCTCCGGGCTTCATGACCTAGGGCCCTAATCCTCGCCACCTCACTAAACAGCACATGCTGCAGGTACAGGTTCCTATCCACAAATATGCCATACTCTGGACTAAACCACCCAGCATTAACAAACAAGGCTCCTCATTAGCAGATGTCATACAAACCTCTGATGATTGTTTGGGAGATAGGTAATATGCCCTGGGAGTCACCTCTGTGTATCCGGTTGACAGGAGCAAGTGAAATCACATTACATGTGTGTCAAAGGCCAGGGTAGCATATGGCTAGGCTTCTCTAGTCCTAGGGCCAATAGCGTATTACCTACCTATGACACAATGCACACACACATGTACTCAGTGCAATACCTGCTATGTGAGGTGGAATGAGTGTGACAGTAAATGTGTGCAAGGTCTGTAAAGGTGTGATAGCTTAGTGTGAGGTTGTTTCTGTCATGGTAGTTTGTGTCCTAGGTGTGAGGCCAGAGAAAGATGTGTCAGTTATTGGGATGCAGACATAGTAGGATGGCATATGTTGTGACGTAGTTCCTTGTGTATGACTGTGGTGTCCCATTATAGGCTGAAGTAATACATGTATGCTCAGTAAGTAGTACTGCTGGTGAATCCAGCTCACATATGAACTGTTGTACTACCTGAAGCTGTAGGCCTAAAGAGCACAGTATGGTGTATGTTCACATTCCCTGGTAACACTGTCTTGTGTGTTTCCTCTAGTCTGCACAGATTACATACCTCAGGCATAGGTATTTGTAAGTAGGGGCACACAGTAATGTAAGGTAAACAGGTAATGCTCATCTGTGTCGGCATACATTTGTGTGCTGTATGTATGTCTGATCTGTGTGTAATGATGTCTGTACCATGCCCGCAATCACATGTGTGTTACAGGGTATGTGTGTGTAACCGTGCACATATGTTAGGTAGGTTTATGGCATCAACGACTAGGATGGTTTACTGGTAATACTGTAAATGTACTTTACATTCATTGCATTGGATGACATATTTCTTCATGCATTAGCTTGATATATACCCCCGTGGTGAGGTTGTGCATTGTATCCCAAACAGTGTGCCGAGTACTGGTGTATACTGGTTTGTTATATGGAGTGTGGCAGGCACTGTCAGCCAGTTGTGGGCTGAGCACTGATATGTGGTATTGAATGTGTGTATCCTCTGACAGACAAACAGATGCTATATATGGCAGTTAAGTGATATCTGTACTTAATAATGTTAAGTGTGCCATATGACTTGCTCACACATATCATTTAATTGTCTTCCAGGGTTATGGCTCATCAACGCAATCCATCATATACAGCTGCGGAGGAACAGGAAATACACAACAGCCTGGTGCAGCACTATACACTGCTGTTTTCCAGGGCCAGCCAGCACCAGCATGAGAGTACTGCACTGTGGCAAGATCTTGTTCGTCATGTAAATGACATAAGCATGCATAACCAGACATATGAGCAGGTATGCCATCACTGCAGTGATTTAATTAGACATGTCCAGCGGCGTGCGTCTGATATCCATAGACAACAGCTTGCTACAGGTGGTGGGGCGGCCATACATCTCTCCCTCACCAGAGTGGAGGAGCTGCTCCTATGCGTGGTGGCTCCTGGCCTACAGCAGCAACAGCATCACACATGTGTCATCATGGAGGCTGGAGCCACCCAGCATGATGACATGGAGAGTGCAGGTAATATGCCCTAGCTGTAGACTACTGTTACCTGTATTGTTAGAATATGCATATGTGAAATGTGTACTGTGTGTTCAGCAGTTGTGCTGCTTATTGTGTGCAATACTGATATTTGGAATAGTATGTATACACCTGTGACTGTTGACTGTTGTTCTACTGTAGTTTAGCACACTCACAGTAGTAATGCCACAGTTGTGGCCACTGACAAACTGTGTCATATTCTTGTAGGTCCCTCTGGTGTGACAGCAGGGCAGACGATACATGCTGGTGAGTGTGTTAACACTTTAATATTGGTAATGACATGTGCATGTCATAGGTGAGGTGTAGGCCATGTACACGTAACACACCTATGCATAATGCATGCTGTGCATGTTTGCTGTGAGACATTAAACATCTCAGTAAAGTCAGCAGCTGCCTCAATCACATGCAATGCACAGAGCAGCAGACACATTTATGGCAACACTATACTGCACATTGGATATGCATAGTTGCTACAGCTGTACACAACAGAACACATTTATCATACACAGTACACGAAAACATGCTACATTTGGCATTACCACACACCCGCTGTAAGGTCACACTTCAGTATCCCACATGTCATGCACACACACATGATGTACCTCAGGAGTAGAGGCCTATCATGGGACTGTGCAACACTCTTCAACACATAACATAGTCATGTTAGGCAATGCTCCCTATTGGGCACCTCACACACCCATGTACAAAGTGGCTGTGTAATTGTGAATGTAGCCACGGCACTGCAGTTCAGGTACAGCATGCTAGGCAGTGGTCTTGCACATATTAGTAGCTGTGAGTGACCACAAGATGCATGATGATGATGACACAGGGTACTACAACCCATCCAGTTACAGAGACCACAGTACTACTCATAGCAGTCATTGCTGTGCACCTCAATGTTGTGTGTGTGCAAACATATGCACCTATACACAATATGCATAGCATGTTGTGTGTGTGCTTACATATGCCAGTATACACAATATGCACAGCAGTCACCATCCAAACAAAGTGTCACATATATGTCCTGGAATACTAGTGGGTATATAGGTCACATGACACACATTGGGTATGTGTGGTGTTTAATGTTGTAGTCGTGTAACATGCCATGCCATGGCTGGCACTAACATATCTGCAATATGTCCCACACTCACCATAACCACTGTACACTGGCCATGTCGAGCATTGGGATTCCTTCACGTCAACATGCACCACTCATCCCATGTGTGTACATAGCATGCATGTGCTACAACTGTGCTCACTATTATCTGCTATGGACACAGACACTGTACTCAGACATGGAAATCTATGTGTCACACAGATAACACATGCAGTCATGGCATGTATACCTTTGAGTGATGTTGCACAGGGCATTGCAGAGCTGATAATACTTGCACAGCAATGTTGTGTCCAGGTACACATTGTGTTCCAGGGTGTAGCCAATCACTGAACAACTACACAGTTGCATCAAAGCCATGTACACTGCCATGAAATAGGGGCATCTACACTTGCACTGCATGGTCTTGTGCAACACATATTCTGCATGCTGACACTTGTGTGGTGACTGTTTGCCTTGTGATACTGACACCCACCTTCACCCACTATAGAGTATGTGTTGGATTGCTGGTGTGTGTGTGTATGTGCTGTAGTGAGGAGTGTATATGTGTGCATGTGTGCATGTGTTCATGTGTGCATGTGTGCATGTGTGCATGTGTTCATGTGTGCATGTGTGCATATGTTCATGTGTTCATGTGTGCATGTGTGCATGTGTGCATGTGTGCATGTGTTCATGTGTTCATGTGTGCATGTGTGAATGCGTGCATGTGTGCATGTGTGTTTCCTGTCTTCCTCTCACAGGTGCTGAGTTAGGGGTGGCTGAAAGCAGCAGGGAACCTGAAGCCACTGCCAAGAATAGTGGTGATGATGAGACATGTATTCTGGCACAGGAAGGTTTGACAGGGTCTGTCATTGGTCCGCCAATCGACAGTACACAGCGTTCAACCCCATCTATGTGCACACTCATACTGTCAATACATCCCTCATCACCAATGGCTATAGGCGAGGGACAGCATACAGTTGGCATTGACCAGGAGAGTGTGGTACCCATGGCACTTGCATCCCCTCACAGCAGCCATAGCCGGATTCCTGGAATGGTACCACATAGGCGGAGGTCCAGGGGTTCTTATAATGTCCAGTATGTTCTGGGCTGTAATGCAGGCTCAGGCACGTATGGAACAGTACACCAGACAGGAACTTAGGGCACAGAGGGCCCATTAAACCGTTATCAATGACAGCATCCGTGACCTTGCCGGTGCCATCTGGAATTACACCGAGGTCATTGATAGACATTGGGGAGAGATAGTAGGTGCCCTCCACAATATGTCTTCCATGAGCCAGGACCGTGCGGGATGGTTGCGACATCAATGCGGACGCATGCCAGCAACAGCTGGCAGTGGTCGCGGACGGCCCACAGTTCACAGCCACTCCCGTAGTGGCAGTACCAGCCCCGGCTATACTATGCTGGGGCTGGCCTGTCCATTGACCATCCCAGTAGACCACATGCACATGGCTCTGGCCAGTCCCAGCAGGGACATGCGTCCAGTCATCATACCTCTGCCTCTGATTACAGTACCCAGTCGGGTTTGGTACCCGATACTGTCCGTAGCATCCCTACCAGGCAAAGGTACCATGTCCGTGGCCAGAGACAGTGATCTGTACAGCTTAGCAGGTACAGTCTGTGGCTGTCCCACAAACTACCATATATGGCAGCCACATGGTGGAGCTGTGTGCATGCAGACACACACACATTAACCAAACAACTAGGGCTCACACATACACATACACATTACATCAATGTTGGCCCATGCTGTACTGTTGTCCCACACACACACACACACACACACACACACACACACACACACACACACACACACACACACACACACACACACACACACACACAAACATATCGATTGGATGGGTCAATGTCAGGCTCTGGCAAATGACAACACACCCTGTGCATATGATGATACCTGTGTCGCCTCCTGTCATCTGTAACATCGATGCAGAAACAGGCTAACATGGTGCTGATGCACAGGGTGACATTATAGCAGTGTAGCAATATTAGCAAGTTGTCAACAGGAAAGTGTAATGACATCCTTGTAGGTATGTCTGAGCAGGCATTATGCATCAAAGCTCTGATTGTCAATGTAGCATTGTTTACACCACTGTTAGGTCTGAGTATGTATTGTCTACCCATGTGCCACTTGGCTGAAGTGTAATGTGTTGCCAGCATGTGTTAGTGAGTGGACAGTATGAGTGTGATGTGTGCAGTACAGATTAGCAAGTGTACATCTGTGAACATGGTGGGTGCGCACTGTCTGCATGTACGTGCATGGTGGACACATGAGACGTGTGGCATACCCTGTTGTACACATTGTTAACATCTCATAGTAACTTTCAATGGCCAGTATGCATTCTACTACAGTTATGTACTAACATGGGTCTACATGTGTGTATGACATGGGTTGACACTATGCTGTGGGTGATACTGTTAATATCTGTCAACGATTTGTGGTCTGGTAGTATACACAACCTCAACAGCATGACTATAAGCAATCATTGGATGATGTCCTGACAAATGACACACAGTTGTAGAGAACTCAGTAACAGTTGGATCCTTCCGGTACAATACTCTAGCACTAACCAGTGGTATTGACCGCCACCCATTCCTGGGACTACACCTGTTTGGCATATAGCCCCCTTAGGTACATGCAAACACACTAGGGATGTGTCCATCCACATCTGGAAATGCATGCATTGGCCTACAATGCATTCCCTGGATGGGACACATATCCTACACAAGGGTATCATACAGACAGATACCTGGTGTCTGATACATGCTGTATAGCAGTAAGCCGGCTATGGCATAGTCATCCACATTTACTATACATACTATCCCATCAGTACCACATCGATGGTAGCCCTCAAATGTATGTTGGGTACCAATGTGTACATACAGCCTCGTGTTATGTCATGTGTCCCTTGGTATCCACATATCCATAGGTATTGTGGAGTCCCTCGGTGTATCACATAAGACATTAGAGGCCTGAATGCATATCCACAAGGCAGTTGTACATCTATACAGACTGTCCATTATTGCCAGACGTTGCTGTGTATAAACATGTCTGACATATACCCCAGGTATATACCCTCACTCACACTACTCTTTAGTAACTGTCATGGGTGTGTGTGGCACAGATGACCTTGGCCACAGATCACAACAGTGGACAGCCTTGTCACATACACACATATGTGACCTACGATCTGAGAAGCAGTGGCACAACCTGTCAATGGAAATAGATGTATTCATGTAGTATGCAGGCTTCACACCTATGTACTGATTGAGGGGACGTACACATATATATTTGCCACACAGATACCTGATGGGTGCAATGCACTTACTGTTTTAATCATAACATGTCCTACCATAGTAAAACCAAAACCCACACCGCATTGACACACACACTGTCAGTAGGATTCAAACCCCTACCTAACTATGTTATAATACTAGAGAGAAACACATTAACATAGCGCACTATTTGCTGTACTGGCTGGTTGTCCTTCTCCTGCTGTATTTGTAGGATGGTGACATCATCAGACTTTCCAAAGAGGAATGTACCTCTTTTAGTGAGTTTTCCCAGTCTCCAAAAAGGGCACTCCTCTCTAAGGAACCTGCACACCTACAGTCAGTGTTTGTAGGATTCAAAGCCCTACCTAACTATGTTATGATACAAGAAAGAGATGCACTAACATGGTGCGCTATTTGCTTTATTGGCTGGCTTTCCTTCTCCTGCTGTATTTGTAGGATGGTGACATCATCAGACTTTCCAAAGAGGAATGTACCTCTTTTAGTGAGTTTTCCCATTCTCCAAAAAGGGCACTCCTCTGAAAAGAAACTGCACAAATACACACAGTCAGTGTTTGCAGGATTCAAACCCCTACCTAACTATGTTATGTTACTACAGAGAGAGAGATGCATTAACACAGTGCGCTATTTGCTTTACTAGCTGTTTTTTTTTCTCCTGCTGTATTTGTAGGATGGTAACATCATCAGACTTTCCAAAGAGAAATGTACCTCTTTTAGTAAGTTTTCCCATTCTCCAAAAAGGGCACTCCTCTCAAAACAAACTGCACACATACACACCCCCACAGTCAGCATTTGCAGGATTCAACCCCCTACCTAACGATGTTATGATACTAGAGACAGACACATTAACATGGGACGCTATTTGCTTTATGGGCTGGTTTCTCTTCTCCTGCTGTATTTATAGGATGGTGACATCATCAGACTGGACATGGTGATGTGTGTACACTTTGTTTTATGCCATTCCAGGAATGGTCCATGTGGGTCAGCAGGTGTCAACAGCTTGAACAGACCCTCATAATCCTTACCTTTTGTGATCTATCTGTAGACACATTGACATCCCTTCATATGTCAACACATATTTATGCACAGCTTGTTGGTTTTGTGGATACTACATGTGTCTGGGATGTTGATAAAGGGCTATTCAAAGTCTATGTGAGACATGTGTAGCTGTGTTCAGTGATGTATGTCCTGGGTGGCTGCCTTGCAAACAGTCTAGCATGTTTGGGAACCATGATCCGCACATGAACATACCACAGTTGGTAGGGTTGTGTGTATGTCAGCTTCCAATAGCTCTGTTTATGACTTCAACCATGATGGACTCCATGACCTTGCAGATCAGACTTCATAGGCATACTGGACTATACTTCCCATGGTGTGTTGTGCACCAACACTTGTGGGGAGTGCCATATGTTGCTGTAACACATTCTACGGTTCCACATCCTGTGTAGGGGGTAAGGCTCAGCTGACTGTTCAGGTGCAGGATCTGTTTGTTCTGTAGTTTATGCATAACACATATTGGGAATCAATGTATTCCACTTGCTGCCATGCTTTTGGCATTGGGGGTAGCTGCTCATCCATTCTACATGAGATATCTCCTGGTATGATGATATGGACTATCGTCAGTGGGAGCTGGGTCTGTATATATGGGCCTGCCTGTCAGGATGTCAGCATTGTCAGTCAGATACAGTTGGCCCTGACTCAGGACATATATGGGTGTACATTGTTATTTATGACATAGCTGAAGGAGGTGTCATGATTCAGTCTGGATTCCTTCTCAGCTACTCTTTACAAAACACCAACAAACCTGAGCACTAATCTCTGTTATACTCTTTTACACACTTAACACCCTACTGATCCTTTGTGATCAGGCTACAGAGTATGTCATCATAATATCCTGGCATGTCCAGGGGTCAGTTTCGTGTGTACTCTCCAGTCCAGCTGGTGAATATTGTGAAGTTGACACAATGTCACATCTGCCTCATGTACACAGACAACCCTCTCCTCCTCCCGACAAACTCAGATGTATGTGTGAGATGCACCTATATAGACATACAGGGTGCTAAACTCTCTCGACCCATGACTGGCACAGCCTATCAGGTGGTGAAGGTAACCACACACACCACATATCAGTCTCACATATCCTCTAGTGACAGCACTCAAACCACATTATCGCACATAGACATACTCAGATGCTGTAAATAAACTCTGCCTAAGCAGCAGAGACCTCCAAAGCAGACACACACACAACTGCTACCCCACTACAATACCCATGTATCACATAGTTCACAATGTCAGTGTGCCACACAGTCACTGCCCTTTGGGCTAAACAACACACCTAATACACTTGTAATGGGTGACACTTATTGTTAGACACACTGACGTACCACTCATCAGCCCAAACAAGGGAATAGTCACTTTGGGCTGTCTGTGGGGTGCCAGGATCTGCCACATAACACATGCAGTCAGGTCACTCCAAAGCAAGTACAGGACTGGCACCATCATTGTCCATGCTGGTGCGTAAAACCTCAGACGTTACTCCCTGGCCACATGACACGATACATGGAGGAACACTCTGATCATGTAGCCCAGGCCAGTATGACCCTGACCTTGTCTAGCATCTTACACCCACCAATTATGATGTCACAGTATACAGACAAACATATCACGTTTAACAGTTGGCTAACAAATTGGTGTCATTCATAGGGGATACAGTGTCTGTCAGCCTGTGGTGACATGCTCGACATGCCACTTAGCTTCACTATGAACAGCTTGCACCTGTCACCCTTGGACTTTTGAATGCTAGCTAAGGCTCTTGCTACCACCATAGTGCCTTTTTTAAGCAGGGCTCAAAAGACAAACCCACCTCCATAGACATTACAGGTTAAATGAAACTAAGGGTAATGCTGCTCAACACCAGATGTGTTACCCTCATATTGCGGCCACTCAGGTCTCTCCTCAGTATGGAGGATAGCGATATCTGTGCACTAACAGATGCCTGGTTCAGGCTCACTTATGCACACCAGCACTACCAGGTTATGTTTCATACCATGCTTTCTGACCACAAGACTTGGAACAGACAACACAACTATGGGGAGTATCCATATACATCACAGATACACACACCTCCGGGTTAGTAGCACTGCACAAAGCATCACAGACCATACATATACAACTACCATTGTGCAATACTGCCTTTCAGTTTGTTGCCTGCTACAGACCACCCTTCCAAACTCAGGAACCACACTCGGCTTGCATGGGAACTATGGAGAATATGAAGGTCTCCACAAACACCATTATATTGGGTGACTTCAAATACACAAATATTGACTGGGGATACTACTCAAGCCTCAACAACCTCGCCAAACAGTCGCTACAATTTGTAGACTCATATGCTATGGCACAACCAGTCAGCACAGCCGCAAGGGGGAATACATATTGGACCTGATCATCACCAACATGGGGACTCTATGTTCCACACCAGCGATATACCCCTCATTGGTAAGGTCAGAACATACATGTATCTCACTGGACATACATATACCCTCCACACACCCATCCTGGGTAATCTTGTTGAACTTCTCATGAGCCAACGTCTCACTTCACCAAAGCAAGGTGGTATCCTTCAGAGACCCTGAGACAGTGGCAAATATGGCTCAGACTGCTGAATCCTTTACATACACATTCTAAGGACACCTGGTGGACTGCTTGGATTGTGCTATCCCAAATAACAACAGGACTCACTCCTCCAATGGCAGAGGACCTCAGCCATTAATAAGCTGTACAACATCAGGAGGAGGCTACTACATGATAGAGCACAATCCCAGATGGGGAAGGCATCTGTGATCTGTACTAGCAGACAGTTATGATCACTCATGAACTTTTCTAAGGGCCACTTCTACCGGACAATTGCACCAGACACATAGGACTATCACACGGCCTTCTTCAGTTATGTCAGGAACCTGGGTGGACACTCACTGATATGCTGTGAGTTACTGCATACTGACTAAACTTACCCTGAACCCACTGGCATTGCCAACATCCTGGCAAACAGGTTCAGTGCAGATGTCTCCCCCCCATCCCCCTAAGGAGCAACTATCCATCCCAACAGAGTGTAACCTCCCTGACATCACACAGTAACAGGTGAGTGCTGCCCTCTCCAAAGCGTTCATCACAGCATCAATGGGACCAGACGGTGTCCCGACCTGCATCTTACATGAGCTTCATGACAGACGTAACCCTCACATTAAATCACTGTTCAATATCGGAGTTACTACAGGATATGTACCCAAGGAATGGTGTACAGCGACAGTGGTCCCACTCCACAGAGTTGGTGCCGCAACGGACCACAGACAATATTGCCCTATAAGCCTAACTAGCCTGTTATGCAAAGCTATGGAGCGTATTGTCAATGGACTCATACACATAGACATCGGGAACCTACAGACACTGTGTCCTACACATTTCAGCTTTGTTGTGGGCAGATCTTGCCTCCTGAACCTGTTTGTATTCTTTAAACGGTTAACAGGTCCATCGACATAGAGACGGTTGTCCACACAGCCTACCTGAACCTTGCAAAACCCTTCAACACAATAACCCACTGGGCCATTATGCATAGGCTCACCAGCGTCGATATGGACACATATCTCACACGATGGATTGTTACCTGGATCAGGGATAGCACCCACATGGTCAGAATTGCAGGTGCCATGACTGACTATACACCAGTTACATGTGGCATCCCACATGGCTCTGTCCTGGGACCTCTCTTGTTCAGTATATATTTGTCTGACATACAGGCTACCACAGGGGAATATGGCTGACCAAGTTCGCACTTGACTGCAAACTGGGTGCCATAATCAACTCTCCAGCTGCCACATGCATACTCAAACAGGGTCTCACAGAGATGGATGACTGGTGCCTGAGCTGTGGCCTACAGCTAAATGCCATTTGTTGCATAGTCATCCCCTTTGGGAATAACAACATGCCCACACATTACCACATAGGTAGTACTCCATTACATACGGTAGGAGTTGTTAGGGGTTTGGGGACATGACTTGTTCGTACTGCCGCCTTTGACAATCACATTGCCAAAGTGGTTGGACAGACCTTCTATATAGGCCACCTTATCCCATATGGTTTCACATCTAGATCGAGTGAGGTCATTGTGCCCCTATACTCATCACAACCATGCTTGGTTACAATGCCACATTTGGGGTGTACCATACCCAACACCTGCAGCAACTGTACTGGCCACAGAAGTTCCTCACCAAGAAGATCTAGGGACTCACACGGATGCCCTGCACAGTTTGGATGCAGTAACTCCAGATCTACTCAGTCGCTTACCACCTACTCGGATATGATGTGTGCCTGTTGTTTACAGATATACCTAACCCAGTATTACTGGACATGCTCCACCTCAGGATATCCGACTCCCTTGGAGCTACACACTCCAAGGACATATACCTCAGCACAGATGTTAATAGGACATGCTGAAGGGACATATTCTTATTCCAGAGGCTCCACTCACTCCGGATTGTAATCCCAGTTTCACATAGGCAGAGCCATCCACTGACCACCTACAGGAGACATCTTAACAACTGTATGGGTGCTCACATGTTTACCCCTGGGATATCTTCTGTGTCCCTGCTAGACAGAGGCACACTAGCCTAAACGTACATGGGCTATCTTGTGTGAACTACTATTCACACGCACAGTGTAGTAATCTGACAGGGTTGCGAATGCCAAACACACTCTGGCTAGGCTTGTACATGCCTTAGGGCAGATAGCCTAGTATCGACCTATGAACCTATGCTAATGTTCGGGATGCACAATGTTTATTGCTGATACTGTTTGCAGGTCTTTATCATCTTTGCATTACCAGTTTCTATGACCAACTTAGGTATCTGCAGAACATATTTGATTATGACAGAGTTCTACTATATTATATATGTGTCTGTTGTCATATAACTGTGTGCACAGGGTGGATTGCTGGATAGTGAGAGGTTCCTGGGTTAACACATGCAACTGCCAGATATGTGTGGCCCACTGCTGTACTCAGACATGGCCTAAGTGTGTGAGCATGCCCAGTTCAGGCTTTCTGTGTTTTGTTGCCTGACATTTGTCTCATTTATTCAAGTGTGTGAGCATGCCCAGTGTGACCTTTCAGTATGTTGCTATCTGAGGTCCACTACATTTGTTGATGTGTGTGAACATGACGAATATTAACATTTATACTGTGTGTGTTGGAAGTCAGGTTCTGTTCTTACTGCAGGACTCACCTTTGTGTCATAACTCGACAGGGATTATTCTGTGCCAGAAGGGTTTTCATAAGATACTTTGCATATACTTATCAACATTCCTTCATACAGGCTGATCACTGCAATACTGTCATGGTTTAGTGGTGCAGTACTTTAACTATAGTGCACAGTATCCTGGGTTTGAGGCCCATCACTGCATTATATTTTCATACTGAGCAGACCAGACTGCTAAAGAGCCAGTTAAGCAAATATGAGCATGTTGGCTTTTGTTCAGCTATGCCCTACTTGACCAGGCTTGTCCGACATTGCTCAATATTCACCAACATTGCTGGACGTTGCCCAATATTACTCAACATTGACCACAGTTGTGCTAGTTGGTGTGTACGATTTTGTTTGTATATACTACATGGTGGTAAATGCTGTTTAGCACTGCTTTATATTGCTTAACACATGGCAATCATGCCTCAGGTGGTGCTGCAGGGCTGCCTATGTTGGATGCACATGCTACACTCTCTGTACATGTTTGAAAGCAGGTAGTGTCAACTTAGGCATCCCTTTTACTGATATGTGCAAGTCAGAGAGAGGTATCATTTCCAGAGTTCCTACTGAGCCAGTGTATGTGCTATGCATTGCCTCTTCACCAAGGGCAAAGCATACTGGGCATGCCTCCTTCTGCCTACTGGGGCAGGCTCAGGTTGTTCCTCCTCCGAGTCATGCTCTGCCTGTGATGGCCTTGGCAATGGTGGGGGGCTGTTTGGCCCAGGCCTATGCTGGTCCTGCTGCAGCTGTTTTCGCAGGATCATATTATGTAGCATAGCACATACCATGACAATTTGGGTACATGTAGTTGGTGAGTACTGCAAGGCTCCACCAGATGTGTCCAGGCATCGGAACCGTGACTTGAGCAGTCCAAACACATGCTCGATTACATTACGTGTTTGTGCGTGTGCCTCATTATGGCATTCCTGTTCAGGTGTGTGTGCATTTCTGATGGGTGTCATCAGCCACGGCTCCAGTGCTTAGCCAGCATCCCTCACTAGGTGACCATGTGGGATGTCCCCATTGGCAAATGTCTGGTACAGCTGCATCAGATGCCAGATATGGGAATCATGGTAGCTTCCAGGGCAGCCAGCACACACATTCAGTATTATGACCTGGGCATCACACATGACCTGGCAGTTGATGGAGGGGAAGCCCTTGCGGTTGAAGTAGACCCTACCCCGCTCATCGGTTGGTGCTTTGATGCATATGTGCGTGCAGTCTCTTGCACCCACTACCTCAGGGTATTCCACTATTTGCTGGAAGAGACACATATTGCTGGCCAATACCTCATGGGAATTGGGGAAATATACATGATCACCGACATGTGCTGACATGGCATCCAGGAACTGGTGCAGTACCCTGGATGCTGATGCCTGTGATATCCCCATCATATCACCGGTTGGTCTCTGGAAGGTACCTGTTGCTAATATTCTTAGGCCAACACATACCTTGGTTTCCACTGGGATGGGTTCCCCTCTGTTGGTTCTGTGTGTGAGGTGTGGCCTGCACAGCTCAACGATTTGCTGCAGGTGGTCTCTGTCCACTCTATAGCACTCCACTATCTCCAGCTCATGTAGCCCCTGGTAGGTTACCCTGGGCCTGTACACTCTTCTCTGTCTCCTCACTGTGGGTTGTCCAGCAGCATTTCCATTGTCACCACCCTCAGCATGTTGCATGTGTTACCTTATAACAGCAATGGCAGCCCCTAACATTTCTTTGTCTCAGTAAAGCTTTTTCAGTTTTCACTACTATTAGCTTATTGCAGTGTCTGTTGTGAGAAACATAATGGACTGTTGTTTGCAGAGTTTTAAGTGCTAGGCTGGGCTGGGCTAATGTACTGCCTGTGTAATTGCCTGATTCTGATTGTTTTCACATGCTAGCTCTGCTAGTACTCCCTGGTAGCTTCCTACTATTTGTTGTGCTTCCTTTTTCCTTTCTGTTTCCTCGGGAAGGCAGTGCCATGCACACAAGTGCAAACACACTCACAGCAGCTCACATGCGCGCACACATGCTTACACGACTAAAACTTGCTTATTTGGGTTAAAACGCGCACACGCCAGAACAAATGCACTTACAACTCTTTAAACAGCCTTATACATGATTACTCTGGCTTAAACGCACACACTCATGCTTATATGCGTGCACTCTGTTTTACTCAGGTTTACAGGCGCTCACACGCGCGCATACCCACTCAGCAAGAAACTTTGGTGTTATCCACGGCATACGCCTTCCATTTCTTGCCTTTACCTAGCCTACCTGTTGACACACGTCTTTCCATGATGTGTAAATGACAGCTGACACATGCCACTCTGCTCCAATGAGCTTCACGTCTTTCATACATACTTCACTCGTGATGTCACCTATCTTCTACTCTGTTACTCCCCTTATCCTACTCCTACACTCCACTGACTGTGCTCATTTGCTATGTAAACTTGTGATTCACTATCCTAACCCTCCTTTGCATAGGATTGCCTACTAATGCTTGGTTACATCTCTTAGACTGAGCTTCCCCCCTTAGCAACCTCTACTCGGTGGCCATGTTGTCTTCAGCCCGCCATTCCCTTGCATTGTACATTAATAATTTAAATAAGATCCACATTTGTGGGTTTTAATTTTTAGTTTTCTGGTTTTTAGAGCGCAGCCCATTTGCACGGCGTTGCGCTACACTTTAAACATCGGAAATCAGAGAAAAAAAATTATTATTTTTTTCATATTGCATCGGGAAACATTGTCAATGGCCGTATATTTGGCCATTGGCATGCTTCCTGCACTGGATGCAACCTTTATTTGGAGCTGTCATGGCTCCGTTTTGCTATTTGCAGAACGGTACTCTATTGTCAACTGAGTACATTTCTTCAAATAACACTACTCTTACTCGGACAGGTTTGGGTTTCCTGAATCACAAATCTACCTCATTTGCATGCCTTTCACCTGCAATTGAGGTAATTTGCATATCCCAGCCCTGTCCGTGTAAGAGCCGTTTTAGGAGCTCTCTTGCACTCCCCTGCAGGCTGTTCCTGGTCGCTCGTCGGACATGATGGCTGCATGGAGTCTTACTCTACTCTTAGACTCCGTGCAAACCATCGTGAATCTGGTCCAATATTTCTATTTCATTTGTATTAAAATTAAGACCATAAAAATATGGCAAATTTGTTTAGTTATATCATGTTAACACTGTAACAGTTCTTTAAGCATTTTTACATTTTATGTTTCCAACATGTAATACTGTGCCTTTAAATGTGCTCCCTTGTTTTTATCATGTGACTTTATGCTGATCACCTGATTGTTATGGGTGTTATCTATTCCTATATAAATGTGTGTTAGCTTTTATGTTTAATTCTGATGACGTCTTGAATGGTAAGGACAAAGGTATTTAACTCTTGAACTTAAATTTTCAGTTTCCTGTTTTCAATGTGCACTGGTACCTTGTTCTTAGCTACAGGGATATTGTCAGTACAGGGCACACAACACTGCAGCCTGTAGCCCCTGCAGTATAGTAGTATAATTTGAGTAAAGCTATTGAAGTATGGACCATACAGGGTGCAGAGCAAAGAAACCTGATTTTAGTCTGTTGCATTTTGCATTATTTTCCAGTTTTGCAAACAGGTCTTTATTCATTCTACACCTTTTTATATATTAAAATTGCAAACATTGATTTCCATTTTTTGCAACATTCCTTGTAAAGAGCATAGGTCCATCTGCATTGTCAGTACTTGTACTGCTCACGGAGTCCATTTACTACAACTTTCTGTGTACTACAGACAGCGAGTGTAAGAAATTTCATCACAGAAGCAATATAATTACCTAAAGAGACTACCATCTTAAAGGAGTTATGTTATGGATTCCAGGATAGGAAAATGGACTATATTTTCCCTTCCTTCCTTCCATCCTTCCTTCCTTCCTTCCTTCCTTCCTTCCTTCCTTCCTTCCTTTCTTCCATTAAGTTTGTTAACTGGCCACGTGCACTGGTCCAAAGACCTTTTTCAGCCATGACTCAATTCCACAGGCATACAAAATAAGACAGATAGTAATAGCAGGGGATATAACATGTACACATCACTGTTTAAGCAGTATGATGGCACAGTGGTTAGCATAAGCATAAGTGGTAACACAATATTAAATTTAAATGTCAGTGCATCGTAACATGGTAGGTAGTATTAAGTGCCATACAGAGCAATGTGTTGATGATACACAGACTTATATGAATGCTTACATCAAAATAGTTCAGTAATATTAAAGATAGTAATTGCTACACAATTATAAGTGCATCACATCCTTAACAGTACTAAGTCTGCTTCTACTAATCCAGCAAAGCAAATAATACACACACACACACACACACACACACACACACACATATATATATATATATATATATATATATATATATATATATATGAGGTGTTTTTAGGTGTGCTACAATACTATACTGAGGGTGAGAACGTAGAATATATGGATCAAAAGACCAGAGAGATTTAAGGAAAATAATGGTGCTGAAATTGCATAGAAGCTGGTAGACTGGAAGTTAGTGAAGGCGATGTTACTTTTAACCATTATCAGTGAAGCATTTTTCTTCCAGCAAAATTTCTCATAATAATTGAACGCCATCCCAACATATGCACAAATGCATAACATGCTCTATCATAATCATGTAGTGGTAATATGACATTTAATTCCAAGAAAGAAAGAAACAAGCAAAAAAACACCAAAACCAAGAGAAAAGACTAATACTGTAACCATAATCATTAGAATTAATCTGTCTTAGAAAAAACAACAGCTAATTATATACAAATAGCTGGCAACATGCTTGCATGATGCTAACAGTATATTGAGAACTCAGAAGCATAGAGTGGTCTCCTGACAAAGGGGGATAAAGCCCCAGACTTCTTCTTCTTTTGGCCTTTCCCAGTTAGGGGACACCATAGTGGGTCACCTGTCTGCTCATGATTGGCAGTGGAGTTTTACGATGTCAAGTTGCCAGCCTGGCACCCAACCTTCCACAGAAGGCACACACATGCACACACTCACACCTAGGGCCACTTTAGAGTGTCCAATCCACCTACCACATGTCTTTGGGAGGAAATCAGAGCACCCAGAGCAAATCCACGAGACCACAGGGATGACATGTAGACTCCACACAGAAGGCACCCCAGCTGAGGATCGAACTGGAGAACCTCTTGCTGTGAGGTGGCAATGCTAACCGCTGCACCACAGTGGCAGCCCTGGATAAAGCCCCAGACTACCAATATTCAATTAACAGCACAGGTGCTGGAGGGGCTATGGCAGGAGGCTGGCTGTGAGAGGCTGATGTCAGCTTGACCTTCCTGAGGGAAAGGCAGCCTGGGGTCACTGCAATGTGCAACATATTCACCTGACCAGCTCTGTTCTGCATGAGCAGTGAGCAACTTATTTAGGAAGTTGCACATGCTCAGTAGTGCACATACACCTCCTGAGGACAGTGATCACAGAGCTGGCAAGGCTGCCACAAAGGATAAGAGTTAGACACACTCCATAGCAGCAGTATAACACTGCACCAGCATATACGATCTCCTCATTGGCTCCAAACAGGGCTCAAGCTGAGCCAGTGGGAGGCTAAGATGGGTCCTGAAAACTCACTAAATGAGGAAGGGAGCTGGTGATGATGGGTGATCAGCTTTGAAGAGAAAAAAAAGGAAAATTTAGAACTGTGCTTGCATGACATGAGTCAAGTGAACATGTAACATCTAATAGTAAAACAGAAAATGAAGCATCATACCATGGAAATACATACTACAACTAAACCAGTGATCAAAGCTTGCATTAAACATATTAAAACCAAAGACAAGAGGAACCAGGGTAAAAAAAAAATCTGAGTTTCCTGAACAGTCAAAGCAATGGATTAAAGACAGATGGAGAGCATATGTAAAAAAAAATAATAAAAAATAAGATGGCAGACATTGCCCTATACTACTTACCCTTGGTAGTATTCTAAATTGAGAATGGAAGAGGATGGAGAAGAGAGGCTAAAACCAATTACACCACTGCTCCCATAAATCCAAATTAGTCTGATATTCTTTAGTCTCAGCCCCTTATCCCTCTGGGGTGTATTGAGCCCACACTATCAACTTGATCGACTCTAGCCTTTTATTATATTTTATCAGCCAAGTCCAAAGGTCCACTACACACAGCTTCTTTGGTGAGTGCCAATGAGAAGTAATATCAGTTCTCAGCATTTTTATTAACTGAAGCAGCCAGCTTCTAAAAGGTATACCTTTCCTTAATAAAACTGGATAATTCAGTAAAATATAGACCTGTAGAGACAAAGGAAGTTGTACATTCAGCTCTTCAGAAATCAGGTTTGTGACCTCCTTGAACAATCTATGGACATTAGAGCAGCATGGAAAACTTATGCATAGAATCCAATTTGTAGGACAAACAGCATAAGCAATATGGAGGGGGGACACAGACATTCCTCTGATAGTTCATAGGTTCATAGGTTTATACTAGGCTATCTGCCCTAAGGCATTCATAAGCCTAGCCCAAAGTTATGTGGCTTACGCCACCCCTTATGTTAGAAATAATGTGCCCATTAGTTTGTTGTGCCTCTGTCCAGCAGTGACACAGAGATGATTCCCAGGGTAAACCTACGATCTCCCATCCACCTGTCAAGATTTCTCTTGAACAGAGCCAGCGAGGTGCTCTGCCTCACATGGACCGGGATTTTATTCCACAGCATGGGGAGTCTCTGGGTGATAAATCTATCCCTCCAGCACATCCTATTTATATCCATGCTAAGGTTTAAGTCACTTGCTCTAGTGGTTCTGGTGGATTTGGATTTTTTGAGGTGGAGCATGTCCATTAATTCCGGGTTGGTCATGGCCTTGTATGTCAGACACAGGTCACCTCTGAGCAGACGGTATGCAACTGAATAGAGTTGGAGTTTCTTCAGTCTGGCAGTATATGACAGGTTTTGGAGTCCCTTTATCCTTTTGGTGAGGAACATTTGGGGTCTCTCCAATTGCTGCAGGTGTCGGGTGAGATACATCCCGAATGGGGCATTGTACTCGATCATTGGTCTGATAAGTGAAGAGTACAGGGGAACAATGACCTCACTTGATCTGGATGGGAATCCCTTCATGATCAGATGGGCAATGTAGAAGGTCTTTCGAACCACTTTAGCAACGTGAGTGTCAAACGAGAGGCCACTGTCAACCTGGGCACCAAGGTCCCTGATAACCTCTTCTGTGCTTAGTGGGTTGCCACCTATATGGTAGCTTGGGGTTACCTTGTTTTTCCCGAAGGGTATGACTATACACTTTTTTGCATTTAACTTCAGGCCATGGCTCTGGCACCAGCTATCAGTTTCCGTGAGACCCCTCTGAAGGATGTCTGTGTCCGATGTACTATCCACTATGGCACCCAGTTTGCAGTCATCCGCAAACTTTGTCAGCCATAGTCCTCCTATGTTTGCCTGTACTTCTGAGAAGTAGATGCTGGACAATAGGGGGCCAAGGACTGAGCCCTGTGGGACACCACTTGTAACTGGCTTGGAGTCAGACATGGCTCCAGCAACTCTAACCCTGTGGGTTCTGTCCTTTAGCCAGTTTGCAACCCATCTTGTGACATATGGGTTTACATTTAAGCTGGTAAGTTTCTCTATGATACCCGAGTGGGGTATTGTGTCGAAAGCTTTTGCAAGGTCAAGGTAGGCTGTATGGACTGCCTTTCCCTCATCAATGGCCTTGGTAACTGTTTCGAAGAAGTCAACCAAGTTCAAAAGGCAAAATCTGCCCTTGACAAAGCCAAACTGGGTTGGGTCCAAGGTCTGCAAGTCCCCTATGTCCTTGTTTATGAGTTCCATTATGATCCTCTCCATAGCTTTGCAGACCAGGCTTGTTAAGCTTATGGGGCGGTAATTACCAGGGTCCGTAGAGACACTGCCTTTGTGGAGTGGGACCACAGTTGCCGTACGCCACTCCTTGGGCACATATCCTGTCGTAAGGCTAAGATTAAACAGCTGCCTTATGTGCGGGTTTAGTTCTTCATTGAGTTCATGTAGCACACAGCTGGGGACACCATCCGGTCCCATTGATGCTGTGTTTTTAGCTTTAGAGAGAGCAGCTTTCACCTGTGCATTTGAGATGTCTGGGAGGCTACACTCTGTTGGGATAGTTATCTCTCCTTTTGGGGGGGAGAGGGGGGTGAAGTTTGCGCTAAACCTGTCTGCCAGTATGTTGGCAATGTCTGTGGGTTCAGTGATTTTTGTATCATTTTGGACTAATTCTGAGCATATCTGGGAGTTTCCACCCAGGTTTCTGACATAGCTGAAGAAGGCCTTATGATTGTCTTTTGAATCTATGGCAATTTTTTTCTCAAAGTTGGCCTTGGATGATTTTATGAGGGATCGTAGTTTCTTGCTAGTACTGATCAAAGATGCCTTCCCTTTTTGGGATTTTGCTCTATCATGTAATAGCTTTCTCCTCTTATTGTAAAGTTTGTTTATGGCTGGGGTCCACCAGACTGGACGTTTGCCCTTGGTGGAAAGAGTCTTGGTTTTATTTGGGATTGCCTGATCCATGCAGTCCTGAAGGTGTTCATAGAAGGCATTTGTAAGGACTTCTGCAGCTTGGGTTGTGGTTTCCATTGGCTCGGGGGCCTTGAAGGATACCACACCTGTCTTGAGTAGTGTGAAGTTTGCTTTAGAGAAGTTCTTCACTGTGGTCTTTTTTGTTTGGGGTGGGGGCGGGATGTGGATTTCTAGTGAGATTAGTTTATGATCTGATCTCACCAAAGAGGCATATACTTCCGGTGTGGAGCATTTTGTCCCCATGTTTGTGATGATGAGATCTAGTATATTTTCTCCTCTTGTGGGGACGGTGACTAGTTGTTCCATGGCATTTGAATTTATGAACTCCAGGAACCTTTGGGCTAGAAAGCTGGGGCTTGAGTAATGTTCCCAGTCTATATTCGGGTAGTTGAAGTCACCCAATATGATTGTGTTTGGTGATACATTTATACCCCCAGTGTCTTCAGGAAGGCTGTGTGGGTTTCCTGAGTTTGAGAGGGTGGCCTGTAGCATGCTACAAATTGTATAGCAGTTTTGCCTATGGTTACTTGCACCTGGATGGTTTCTGATGCTTCGTGCGTAGCCACCAACCTGGAGGTGTGGGTAGGTTTTAAGAGAGGAAGATGAAGGAGTTTTGGAATGACCCCTGTTGGCCAATAAAACTACAGTTTCAAGTCAGTAACCACTCCTACGGGGGGCAGGGAAGCTGCTCAATGTTGCACCAAGAACCAAATGACACCAACACAAAAAACTGGAGGAGGGAAGGCACAAATCCCGGCAGATGTGCTGTATCCACAAAATAAATGTCTGTGAACCACAAAGCTCTTAACTTGCTGTAGGCCAATAAACGCTCCAAAATGCTGTAGATCAATAAGTGTCTTTAATAGTACAAAAAATAAGGCACAATGCGTCGACCTAGGTTTCGTCCGACTCCTCGGACTTCTTCAGAACAATGTAACATCCAAAATTGACTCCTTATAAATCCGCTTTAATTACTTGGATAATTCCATTGGGTGGCTAATTAAGAAATTAACCAAATAAAGAGGCAAATAAACAAACAGCCTTAAAAAGACATCACGGTTGAAACACTGAAACCTTGTTTAAAAACATTGAATTACATGTAAATGTGTATACACTTGTATATTTATGCGCAATAATGTGAAAATTACAAAAAATATATATATAAAATATGTGTATATGTGTGTGATTGCATAAATATAAAAATATATATAATTAAAATATATGTGTAAACATACATATGCGTATATAAATATATAATGCAATGCATATGTTGAAAATACATGGAAAGTGTATGTTGTGTGTGTATGTATAAAAACCCCGAATAGAAATAACATTGTCATTGAATATATTATATATATTATATGTATCCAATTTGTAAAATGTTGTTGCAATGGGTGAAATAAATACCCATATGTATGTTGAACCTCCGAAATGTATAATGTATAATACTATGGTAAAATACATGGTTACGTAAAATATTACTTACAGCCTCACCCCCAAAAAATTGATTTGAAAAATTTTTTAAAAATGTATAACAGACACTCATATGAACATATTTAAACATATTTAAATGAATTTGGAAAAATGAATTTATATGACCAAAAATTCTTTAAAGTGCTCATGTGCTAAAAACTTTTAAAAACTTAAAAACATTGTAAACATCAAAAACATTAAAAACATTAAAAACATTGAAAACGTCAACGGGGTGTATTCAAGTGTATAATGTTGTATGTATTATGTAGGGGGACCCTGAGTGGTCTATTGATAAATGCTAGGTGCCTTTGATGTGGTGTAACCACAAAATGGGTTTAATACTGATGTATTCATTTAGACCCGGGTGTTGGTTGGCATTTAATAAAATTTGCATTCTTAATTCCACTGTATCTAGATTGTATTTGGTAATCTTACCCTGCGGGTCACACTCCTGATGAAATACCCCAATAAATTTGAACCTATGAGTATTAAATTGATTTATGTGTCTCGCTAGGGCATTAGTCAATTTCAAATTTTTAATGTCTAATAGATGTTCTTTAATCCTGTCCCGTAGCAACCTACTGGTTTTCCCCACATAAAAACTTTTACAAGTTTGACATACTGCAATGTAAACCACGTTGCGTGTGTAACAATTAATGTGTTGATTAATCCTTACATTTTGTCCGTTAATTGTCACGGTATTATCAATGTTAAGAACGTGTTTACATACAGAGCACCTACCACATTAGGAATTTCCCCTTGGTTTGTTTGAAAACCTCAAAACCCCTATATTAATACTCTCAAATAACTCTTTAAATGATGTGTCCTTCCTGAAAATGTAAGTAATATTACCATTAAAGAATTCCCCTATTGTGTTGTCCATTTTGATAAAATTCCAGTTTTTCTTAATGATACCCCTTACCAATTCAAATGTATCATTGAATGTGGTGATGAAAAGAGGTACACTGTTACACATAAATTTTTTGTTGTTGTTAATGTTACTATTGTGACCCGCGTGATGAAATTCTGTGCTCATATCAAGATTATTGTGTATTAAAGCTTTGTAAAAACCATTCTTCCTTTTGTTTATTACTTCGTTTGCTATGTTTGTGCAAAAATCACATGGATAACCCCGGATTTATAAGGAGTCAATTTTGGATGTTACATTGTTCTGAAGAAGTCCGAGGAGTCGGACGAAACCTAGGTCGACGCATTGTGCCTTATTTTTGTACTATTAAAGACACTTATTGATCTACAGCATTTTGGAGCGTTTATTGGCCTACAGCAAGTTAAGAGCTTTGTGGTTCACAGACATTTATTTTGTGGATACAGCACATCTGCCGGGATTTGTGCCTTCCCTCCTCCAGTTTTTTGTGAAGCTGCTCAATGTTATTCACTGCCACTGATCAACAGAGAGACTTTCCTTTAGCCCAAGCAAAAATGGCCTCACAGAAACTTACAAACAGTTCAGGAAACAGCAAGCCTGTAACAACTTTTTTAAATCTCAGAAAAGTGGGAAAAAAGCAAGATTTTTTTTTTTTTTTTTTTTTTTTTTTTTTCAGAGATAGCAGAGGTTCACAGGTAATATCAAGTTATAACAGTGCAGTAAATGACCCAACACAAGAGTGCTAGGTCAAGGACAGAAAATATGCAAGTTTTGAGAAAAAACAATTTAAAATTAAGTGCAAACAGGAAATTCAGTAAACAACTTTTGGTTGTGCTCTAAATACAGCTACTAATGCAGAAATCAAGTTTAACAAGCCAGAAAATGCTCAAACTAGGCAGCTATGCAGAAAAACTTAGCAGATAAACAGACAAAAAATACTTAAAATCTCAAAAGTGGCTCCCTTCTTCTCTCAGCGTTTTCTCCTCTTGGTGGGTGCTTCACCAACAGCCAACAAGCCTGAAAAGACACCAAAACCACGAGGCAACTAGGTTTTAAGAGAGGAAGATGAAGGAGTTTTGGAAATGACCCCTGTTGGCCAATAGAACTACAGTTTCAAGTCAGTAACCACTCCTACGGGGGGGCAGGGAAGCTGCTCAATGTTATTCACTGCCACTGATCAACAGAGAGACTTTCCTTTAGCCCAAGCAAAAATGGCCTCACAGAAACTTACAAACAGTTCAGGAAACAGCAAGCCTGTAACTGAACTTTTTTAAATCTCAGAAAAGTGGGAAAAAAGCAAGATTTTTTTTGTTTTTTGTTTTTTCAGAGATAGGTTCATAGGTTCATAGGTTCATAGGTTCATACTAGGCTATCTGCCCTAGGGCATTTATAAGCCTAGCCAGAGTGTGTGTGGCTTTCACCACCCCTTAGGATGAGAATACTATACCCATTAATTTGCTGTGCCTCTGTCCAGCAGTGATACAGAGATGATTCCCAGGGTAAACCTACGATCTCCCATCCACTCGTTAAGATTTCTCTTGAACAGAGTCAGTGAGGGGCTCTGCCTCACATGGACTGGGATTCTGTTCCATAGTGTAGGGAGTCTCTGGGTGATGAATCTGTCCCTCCAGCACGTCCTATTTATATCCGTGTTGAGGTTTAAGTCTCTTGCTCTCGTGGCTCTGGTGGATTTGGATTTTTTGAGGTGGAGCATGTCCATTAATTCCGGGTTGGACATGGCCTTGTATGTCAGGCACAGATCACCTCTGAGCAGACGGTATGCGACTGAATAGAGCTGGAGTTTCTTCAGTCGGGCATCGTATGACATATGTTTGAGCCCCTTTATCCTTTTGGTGAGGAACTTTTGGGGTCTTTCCAACTGCTGCAGGTGTCGGGTAAGGTACATTCGAATGGGGCGTTGTACTCAATCATTGGTCTGATAAGTGAAGAGTACAGGGTACAATGACCTCTCCTGATCTGGATGTGAATCCCTTCATGATCAGGTGGGCAATGTAGAAGGTCTTCCTAACCACTTTGGCAATGTGAGTGTCAAAGAGAGGTTACTGTCAACTTGGGTCCCCAGGTCCCTGATAACTTCTTCCGTGTTTAATGGATTACCACCTATGTGGTAATTATGGGTTACCTTGTTTTTCCCAAAGGGTATGACTATACATTTTTTGGCATTTAGCTTAAGGCCATGGCTCTGGCACCAGTTATCCATTTCTATGAGACCTTTCTGGAGGATGTCTGTGTCTGATGGAGTGTCAATTATGGTGCCCAGTTTGCAGTCATCTGCAAATTTTGTCAACCACAATCCCCTATGTTTGCCTGCACTTCAGAAAAATAAATGCCGAACAAGAGGGGGCCCAGGACTGAGCCCTGTGGGACACCGCTCGTGACCGGCTTAGAGTCTGACATGGCACCAGCAACTCTAACCCTGTGTGTTCTGTCCTTGAGCCAGTTTGCAACCCATCTTGTGACATATGTGTTTACATCTAAGCTGGTGAGCTTTTCTATGATGCCCGAGTGGGGTATTGTGTCGAACGCTTTTGCTAGGTCAAGGTAGGCTGTGTTAACTGCCTTACCCTCATCAATGGCCTTAGTGACTGTTTCAAAAAAGTCGACCAAGTTCAAGAGGCAGGATCTGCCCTTGACAAAGCCAAATTGGGTAGGATCCAGTGTCTGTAGGTCCCCAATGTCTTTATTTATGAGTTCCATTATGATCCTCTCCATAGCTTTGCAGACAAGGCTCGTCAAGCTTATGGGGTGGTAATTTCCAGGGTCCGTAGAAGCACCGCCTTTGTGGAGTGGGACCACAGTTGCCGTACGCCATTCTTTGGGTATGTATCCTGTAGTAAGGCTAAGATTAAACAGCAGCCTTATGTGTGGGTTTAGTTTCTCATTGAGTTCGTGTAGCACACATCCGGGGACACCGTCCCGTCCCATTGATGCTGTGTTTTTTGCTTTAGAGAGAGCAGCTCTCACCTGGGCATCTGAGATGTTTGGGAGGCTAGACTCTGGTGGGATAGATATTTCTCCTTTGGGGAGGGAGGGGAGAAATTTGCACTGAACCTGTCTGCCAGTATGTTGGCAATGTCTGTGGGTTCAGTGATTTTTTTATCATTTTGGACTAATTCTGAGCATATCTGGGAGTTTCCACCCAGGTTTCTAACATAGCTAAAGAAGGCTTTATGATTGTCTTTTGTGTCATTAGTGATTTTTCTCTCAAAGTTGGCCTTGGATGATTTTATGAGTGATCGTAATTTTTTGTTAGTATTGATCAGAGATGCCTTCCCATTTAAGGATTTTGCTCTGTCATGTAGTAGCTTTCTCCTCTTGTTGTAGAGTTTGTTTATGGCTGGAGTCCACCAGACTGGGCGCCTGCCTTTGGTGGAAAGGGTCTTGATTTTATTAGGGATTGCTTGATCCATACATTCCTGGAGGTGCTCGTAGAAGGCATTTGTAAGGGTTTCAGCAGCGTGGGTTGTGGTTTCCACTGGCTCGGGGGCCTTGAAGGAGACCACTCCAGTCTTAAGAAGTGTGAAGTTTGCTTTTGAGAAGTTCTTCACTGTGGTCTTTTTTGCTGGGGGTGGGGGCAGGATGTGGATCTCCAGTGAGATTAATTTATGGTCTGATCTCACCAGTGAGGGATATACTTCCGGTGTGGAGCATTTTGTCCCCATGTTTGTGATGATCAGGTCTAGTATATTTTCTCCTCTTGTGGGAATGGTGACTAGTTGTTCCATAGCATTTGAGTTTACGAACTCAAGGAACCTTTGGGCTAGGGTGTTGGGGCTTGAGTAATGTTCCCAGTCTATGTTTGGGTAGTTGAAGTCACCCAATATGATGGTGTTTGGAGAGACATTTATACTCTCCAGTGTCTTCAGGAAGGCTGTGTGGGTTTCCTGAGTTTGAGAAGGTGGTCTGTAGCATGTTACAAACTGTAGGGCAGTTTTACCTATGGTTAATTGCACCTGGATGGTCTCCGATGCTTCATGCGTTGCCACTAACATGGAGGTGTGGGTATCCTTTATAAATATGGATAATCCCCCTCCTTTTGTGGTATGGTCTGGGTTTTGGGGCCGGAACGCATGATATGAGGTAAAACCTGATAGTGCCGGGGTGCTCTCAGGAGCCTTGAACCAGGTTTCAGTCACAGCACAGACATCGATGTTCTCCATACTGAGAAGGGCCTCGAGTGCATGCATTTTGAGATTTAGACTTCTGGCATTGAGCAGCATTACCCTTAGTTTCTTCCTGTTTTTGTTTTCTAGGGTGGTAGGTTTAGAATTTGAGCCTTGCCTAAAAAAGGCACTATGGGGGTGGCAAGAGCCTTAGCCAATATCCGGAATCCCAAGGGTGACAGGTGCAAGCCATCCCTTGCGAAGCAGCGTGGCTTGTCAAGCATGTCATCCCAGGCAGACAGACATTGGATCCCCTTTGAATGACACCAGAAATTAAGCCAATTGTTAAAGCTGATCATCTTGTCACTATATTGTGGCATCATTCGTGGTGAAGGAAGGATACTGCTCAGGGTCAGGGTCATACCTGCCTGGGCTACATAATCTGAGAGTTCCTCTATGTCTCTTTTCATGTAGTCCAGGGAGGTACGTCTCAGGTCGTTCGCACCAGCATGGACAATGACTGTGTCATACTTGTACTTGCCGTGGAGTGACCTGAGTGCTTGTGTTATGTGGCAGATTCTAGCGCCTGACAGGCAGCTAACTGTGATCTTTTCCTTGTTCAGTCTGGTGAGAGGGACGTCAGTGTGTCTGACTATGGAGTCACCTATAACAAGTGTGTCTGGCATTGTGTTTGGCCTTAAGGGCTGTGACTGTTTAGCACACTGACTTTGAGAACTATGTGTTGCATGTCTTATGTCTTGAGGTGGCAGTTGCTTGGGTGTCTGCTTTGGAGGCCTCTGTAGTTTTGGTAGATTTTTGATCAGTGCCTCCGAGTATGTCTTTGTGTGTTTATGTGTTTGTTTTGCAGTTGTGATAGTTCTATGTGAAACTGGGTTTGTGGTGCGTGGTTTCCTTCTCCTCCTGTCTGGTCTTGCCAGTCCTGAGTTGAGAGAGCTCAGCCTCCAGTTTGGCTATATAGTTGCATCTCTCACATGTATTTGTGTTTTGTGGGAGAAGGAGTGGGTTGTCTGTGTACATGAGGCAATTGTAACATTGCCTCAAGATGCCCAGATTCACCAGCTGAACAGGAGAGGACGCTAGCAACTGACCCTTGACATGCTAGAAAAAGTGAAAAAGTTTGCTGTGTAACTGAGTCAGAAGGGACCTATAGGGAAATGGGTATTCAAGGGATTCTAGGCTAATGTAGTACTTTGTTTAGTATACAAGTACTTTACCTATATAAAAATGCTTTAGGAGCAAGTGCTGAGCTATTGAGATAGAGAATAGACTGTCTAGATTGCAAGTAGAGAAGTTCTAAGGGAAAAATTGAAGAGCAGACTTTACGGAGCCAGAAATAGTTTAACCTTGTTTAACCGGCTGCCTGATGGTGCTCTATGGGCAACTCCGCTAAATCACGCAAAAGCGCGCTAAAGTGGGCTGAAAAGACCTAGGAATTGACCCAAAATGGCCAATAGACTACAAGTTTCTGGCTGGAACCACTGCTCTAGGGACAAATAGGCTGCTCAGTGCTCCCCACTCCCACTGGTGAACAAAGAAGCTTCCCTTTATCCAAATAAGGATATGGAATAGCACAGGAACCAAGCCAAAGCCCAGAGATCAGCAAACTCTGAAGACTGGACTATTCTAGTTCAGTAAGGCGGAAAACAAGATTTTTTTTTTTTTTTTTCTTTTTGCAAAAAAAAGAAGAAAACAGACAGAAAATGCTAAAAATGCTTTTAAACGGCTAGCACTTGAGTGTGTTAGCCTACAGGTAAAATTAAGCAACAACTAACTTTTTAAAAGTGCAAAACAGTTAATCAACACAAAAACAGTTTAAATAGAATGCAGAGCTGTATAAACAGGCTAAAAAGCAGTCGCAGCAGTAAATAATCAAAAAGCCAGAAAAAAATACTTAAATCAGGAAAAAGTCACTCTTTTGCTCTCTGCTGCTTGTAGAACTCTGCAGTACACCACGAGGAGCTGTGCTGAGTTGAATACAAGCGAAAAAGCACGCTAAAGCGGGCTTTATTACAGGGGGCTGAAAAGAGCTAGGAATTGACCCAAAATGGCCAATAGACTACAAGTTTCTGGCTGGAACCACTCCTCTAGGGACAAATAGGACGCTCAGTGCTCCCCACTCCCACTGGTGAACAAAGACGTTTCCTTTTATCCAAATAAGGATATGGAATAGCACAGGAACCAAGACAAAGCCCAGAGATCAGCAAACTCTGAAGACTGGACTATTCTAGTTCAGTAAGGCGGGAAAACAAGATTTTTTTTTTTTTTTTTCTTTTTTGCAGAAAACAGAGGAAAAACAGACAGTAAATGCTATAAATGCTTTTAAGCTAGCACACTTGAGTGTGTTAGCCTACAGGTAAAATTAAGCAACAACTAACTTTTAAAAGTGCAAAACAGTTAATCAACACAAAAACAGTTTAAATAGAATGCAGAGCTGTATAAACAGGCGAAAAAGCAGTCGCTAAGCAGTAAATAATCAAAAAGCCAGAAAAAAATACTTAAATCAGGAAAAAGTCACTCTTTTGCTCTCTGCTGCTTGTAGAACTCTGCAGTACACCACGAGGAGCTGTGCTGAGTTGAATACAAGCTTAAAAAGCACGCTAAAGCGGGCTTTATTACAGGGGGCTGAAAAGAGCTAGGAATTGACCCAAAATGGCCAATAGACTACAAGTTTCTGGTTGGAACCACTCCTCTAGGGACAAATAGGACGCTCAGTGCTCCCCACTCCCACTGGTGAACAAAGACGCCTTTTTATCCAAATAAGGATATGGAATAGCACAGGAACCAAGACAAAGCCCAGAGATCAGCAAACTCTGAAGACTGGACTATTCTAGTTCAGTAAGGCGGGAAAACAAGATTTTTTTTTTTTTTTTTGCAGAAAACAGAGGAAAAACAGAGAGTAAATGCTATAAATGCTTTTAAGCGGCTAGCGCACTTGAGTGTGTTAGCCTACAGGTAAAATTAAGCAACAACTAACTTTTTAAAAGTGCAAAACAGTTAATCAACACAAAAACAGTTTAAATAGAATGCAGAGCTGTATAAACAGGCTAAAATGCAGTCGCTAAGCAGAGGTTCACAGGTAATATCAAGTTATAACAGTGCAGTAAATGACCCCACACAAGAGTGCTAGGTCAAGGACAGAAAATATGCAAGTTTTGAGAAAAAAACAATTTAAAATTAAGTGCAAACAGGAAATTCAGTAAACAACTTTTGGTTGTGCTCTAAATACAGCTACTAATGCAGAAATCAAGTTTAACAAGCCAGAAAATGCTCAAACTAGGCAGCTATGCAGAAAAACTTAGCAGATAAACAGAGAAAAAATACTTAAAATCTCAAAAGTGGCTCCCTTCTTCTCTCAGCGTTTTCTCCTCTTGGTGGGTGCTTCACCAACAGCCAACAAGCCTGAAAAGATGCCAAAACCATGAGGCAACTAGGTTTTAAGAGAGGAAGATGAAGGAGTTTTGGAAATGACCCCTGTTGGCCAATAAAACTACAGTTTCAAGTCAGTAACCACTCCTACGGGGGGCAGGGAAGCTGCTCAATGTTATTCACTGCCACTGATCAACAGAGAGACTTTCCTTTAGCCCAAGCAAAAATGGCCTCACAGAAACTTACAAACAGTTCAGGAAACAGCAAGCCTGTAACTGAACTTTTTTAAATCTCAGAAAAGTGGGAAAAAAGCAAGATTTTTTTTTTTTTTTTTCGCACCAAGAGCAATCAGTTATTGAATGCCGGGAGTGTGTTTAAGATTTTTTCATTTTATTTGGTATTATATTTCATTGTGATAACACCAATTTGTAGAAGGAATTTTCACATATAGATAATGTATAGAGAAGTCTTTGTGGGTGAATTGTGTCATCATTTCTTATGGAACAGGAATATTGTAAAATGCACTGCTGATACTGATATCTATATATATATATATATATATATATATATATATATATATATATATATATATATATATATATATATAAACATGTATATACCTTTAAGTAGTGACACTAAAAAGTTTTTGTTTCCCTTTCAAACATTTAATACTGCTTACCTATAAAATTCAGCAAGTTTGTATATGGCAATGTGGGTGTAAATTTGTGTCTACCCATCCAATCATTAAGACTAGCCTTAAAGGTAGTCAAAGCCGAACTTTGTTTGACATGTAGAGGTAACTTCTATAAGTGGAATACAATTGAGTTAAGAATATTTCTCCAGTAAGCCTTGTTTATTTGTTGGTGTAGATTTATATCCCTAGTGGAGGTGTTTGTAGACCCACTGCTTTCACAAACAAATTAGAGATCAAATAGAACTGGGTCGTTTGTGGCTCAAAAAGCAAGACACATATCACCTCAGGGCAGCCTGTAGGCTACTGACTATAGTGAGAGTTGTGCTAATCTCTCAGGACAGTTGAACAATTTAAGGCTGCAGATGTATTAGTAAGGCATCTTTTGGGCATTTCTAGTTGAGCAGTATTCTTCATGTTATACATACCAAAGGGGCATTGTATTCATTCATGGGTCTGATAAAGAAAGAGCACAGTGGCTGCATGATATTCTTTAGATCTTAAAGACATTCCCTTGGAAATTAATTGGGTTATATAAAAGGATTTCCTGGCTATGATGGAAACACTCTGATCAAATATGAGAGAGAGAGAGAGGGAGAGAGAGAGAGAGAGAGAGAGAGAGAGAGAAAGAGAAAGAGAGGTATGTGCATAATCTAATCCTTGCTAGAGCTGTTTTGTATCAATGGATGAGTGAATACCAAGCACCTAGCCTGCAGTCACCCGCAAACTTGATTAACCACACTTCTGTGATACTGGACTAAATGTCTGTGTGGTACCCCATTAGATACAATTTTACATTCAGTAAATGTATAAGTAACTTTCATAATCTAGGATCTGTTGGGATAGTCATTTTGCAATTCAGTGAATAACATAGGGGTTTACATTAAGTTTGTATAATTTTTTAGCAATACCAGCAAGGGAGAAAATGTCACAATCCTTGAGCAGATCAATATAAGCACTGCGGACTGGGTAACCACTGTCCACAGCCTCTGTAAGGTTTTCAAAGAAACTTACTAGGCTCAAGATGCAGGACCTGCCATTCACAAAACAAAACTGATTGTGATCTATATCAGTTACGTTGCTTGTATAAATGAGTCCTGTTATGATACATTCCATGGCTTTGTATATAAAACAGGCGAGGCTGATGGATCTATAATTGTCTAGACCTGTAAAAGGGCCATCCTTGTGTAGGTGAGTCACAGTGGCTGCTCTCCAGGCATCAGGCACAAATCCTGTGGCTAGGCTGAGGTTGAAATGTTTATGTAAAGGCTCAGATTTTGTTTATTTGGCAATTATGACTATTATAGATGAGCTCACTGAATTGTTGGGCATTATTCCTCACTTTCCTGCTATAAGTGCAGAATGATTTGTAATTGTCTTTGATATCTATAGCGACATTAAGCTCATACATAATAGTGCTCTGAAGTTCTTTGCTGTCATGTGTCAATGTCGTCCTATCCTGCATGTTCCTTTCATGTTGCTCAAGCTGTTTTCCTGTAAACTGTATTCTATGCATAGGATATTTTTAACTAGGCTAGGACTTATTCTGATCAGTTTATGGTACTAGGCTGATAAGAGAGGGTCTACTTCGTTACTTGGTTACTTATTTATCATGATAACTGCAGGTGTGTAGAACCATAAGTACTAACATGACAGACCACAACTAAAGCCAGTAGAATGTTAGACAGTATCACATGGGGCTTTATTCCATGGGGCAGAAAGGTGGTCCTGTTATTATACAGGGTAACACTAAGGCTCTTCTAACATTCTCTGCAGTTCTGGAGGCTACTAAGCAGAGAAATATAAATTATGGAGATGGTCAAATGAGAGATACCAGGATGATCAAAGGAATGGAGGCACATAGTTATGCTGAAAAAATATAGGAGTTTGAGTGTGTACACATTGAAATGAAGGATAATAGGCAGTTACATAGTTATTTAACAGTAATTGTGTAGAAGGATGTGAATAACATCAAAATCATGAACTGAAACTAAATGCCAAAACATGCATTATTATATCCTTTGGGAAGTTACCTACTCCAGGGAACTACCACATTAACAATATGCTCCTAAGAGTTGACCCAGTTGTTTGGGATTTGGTAATTTATGTGAACAGTGACTTAACTTTTAATCAGTATGTGTATATTTTTGTAAGAAAGGCCCTCTATATTGCAGAGTTTATAAACAAAGGGATTATTCTAGATCTAGGGATGTCATTGTCTCCTTTTACTCAGCTATCTTTAGACAATCACTGAATATAATGCTCCCTTTGACATGTATCTGTCCATACACATGTAACAACTGGAATGGCCACAGAGATGCCTTGCTAAAAGGATACAAAGCCTAAACAACATGTCCTACATTGACTGACTTAAAACCCTGTCATTAAACTTGGTATCCTACATACTGCTAAGAGGTGACCTATGTCTGGCATACAAGGCATCCTCTGACACATTACTAATGGATTAACTACACATAAGCAAGTCAAATATCATCAGAAATACTCAGTCTAGAGAGCTAACTCTCTTCTGCAACATAAACAGAATGGTTTGGAGGAACAGGTATATTTCACAGAGGATACCGCTGCAAGTTCATACCTGTCTGTATTCAAGCACAACTTAGATCTATGGATGGGAAACAGAAAATTTACCCCAGGACTGCCCCCTGTGCTACTAATGGACAGAAGCAGCTCCTAAATACTTTATTCAGTGCATGGGTCCATTCAAATTATCTATGGTATGATCCCAGTTATTCTTATTGGGGTAATATATAATTATTGATCATGGGATGGATAAGTCCAATTTATAATCAAATGGGATAGGTTATTCTGAGTGCAAAAAAGGGAAACTGGCTAGGTTGAAAATGGCCTGCAAGGACAGTTAGCCTTTTACTTACCTATGAACCTGTGAACCTATATGCTGGACAATCATCGCATTGCTATCTATGTATTGGGGGTAGCTGGTAATGCTATGCACAATAATTATGTTTTTGTTACATTGGGGTAGGACAGAAAGATAACACCAAGGGTTTGTGCAATACTACATAGGTAGTATGAAGCTTAATTGGAGGGGTCTTATATTGGAGAATGGAGAGGCAGTACTTGTTGTTGGGTGGGATAGTGCTGCATGTACTGATATTTATAAAAAAACATAAAATGACTAAGGAGGCCTACCCTTTGCCTATAAGTGAGACCTTGTGTGCTATTTTAATATTTATAGTTTGTGCTATGACTGCTATTTTTGTTTATTTATTTAGTTTAGTTTCTAGTGCATGAAGAGTTCCCCGGGACTCGGGTTTATAGGCTTTATCCCAGGAATGGCACTCAAAATGTCATTTTTGGCAAGTGATAGTCTGAGGTCCATATCTATGACAATTTGGAGGGTCAGAATATAAGATTATGGTGATTAGGCATCATGATGATGAGACCCGAAATTTGTTGTTTGGGTTAATCGTTATTAGATTATGTCCTTTGTTTGTCTGTACACCCCATATATTACTTAGCAAGATCTATAGCTACAAAAGTTA
Organism: Protopterus annectens; assembly: GCF_019279795.1. Classification (NCBI taxonomy): domain Eukaryota; kingdom Metazoa; phylum Chordata; order Ceratodontiformes; family Protopteridae; genus Protopterus; species Protopterus annectens. The sequence goes on along the minus strand of NC_056728.1, from coordinate 1,887,891,893 downwards.
CCATCAAAAGTAAGTGGTCCTTTGCAGTATGGATTGATTAAGTATAATCCAAGCAGGACTAAATACTCAAAAAGTCAATAATGTAAAACATTTGCACTAAATAATCAGTATACTGTCACCTACAGAAATATGGTACAAATCAGGAAAAGTAAACTTGTTTTTGAAATACTTAAGGTCAGAATGATTTTTCACATGGACAGATATCTTGCCCCAGTGTAGCTGCACTACAGGGTCTATATTATTTTGTGTGATGGTCACTGTGGTGGACAAGTGATTCCCTTCCCTATGAAAAACATTCGCTGATGTGAACGTTTGATGAGTTGTGTTCAAAGAACAGCCATTTGCTGTAAGTAGTTTTTGACAAAATAATATATACCCGCACTACAAACTAAAAAAGGCCAATAACATGGAACTTGTTATGACAAAGAAAGGCCAACACAGCAAGAAAGCTACAGAGAAGAATAATTTCTCGATGGACAGGATAAAATCTTGGAGAAGTCTGCCAATATAGTAAGACACTGAAGACAGTAAAAGGATATATGAATGCCTTAGGGAAAATAAGACTGAATTAGATTTAATGGTGAGGCAAGACAATATTGTGCAATACATGAGTATACATCAATAAATTAATCACAGCAGTAATACAGGTGGACAAATGGTGCGATCTACATTACTGTTTCCTTCCATCAGACTTAGTAATTCTGATTTACTGACTGAACTATACAGTTATTGTTTCCTGGGACGTGATAATTTAGTAAAAGAAAAAAAAAACTTATTTTCTGGCATTAGTTCTTCTACTGGTGTCTTAAAAAAGTAGATTGACAGCAGCAGCTGTGTATGAATGATCTTGATAACTAAACATTGTTTTCTTCGCTGAAGACAATAAATTTGAAAATGTATTTTGAAAATCCTGTTATGTGAAGCCAGGCATTGTCAAGAATTTAGTAAGCAGATCTCCATTAAGAAGACCAATTAAGTTTCTAAATTTAGTTGAAGTACAGAGCTAGGTGAAATGTGTTAAAACACAATGCCCTACAAAGAAATTATGTCTTCAGTATTTCATTTTAAGAAGCTCTATTATGGTTATAGAGGGCAATTAAATGAATCATTATATTTTGTGAATACATTTGCAGCATAATATTTGGTTATAATATATGTGATAAGACTATTTAAAAACTCTATTATTTTTCACTGGTGTAGGCATTTGCAACCCTGAAAATAAAAGTTTTAAGAAAGAAAGCCAGGTTTATAAATGTGTCTTATGTTTTTAAATGACAGAATTGCATCATTGCTCTACCACTGCTGCTTTCTATAAAGTAACACTAATGTTTTGTTTGATAGCATAGTTAATTGCTAGGTGTTTCCAATGCTACTGTTGCAGTAGCTATTTTGTTATGTATTGCAAGAGTACTGATCAGCCTTCATAAAACTCCAGTGTGCAGCTGTAATTCAGGAGACTGGCACCGATAGCTGCATCATGTGTCAATACAGACCTGTCATTTTTATTCTTAAACTTCACTTTGTAACTCTTACCAGTGTTCAGAGTAGACACTAGTAATATTTCATGAGTGTGCAGACTACATTTCTACTAGCAACTTGAATCACAATCAATGAAACTGGCCATTTCACATGCATCTATTTGATTCTCTATGCATCTGCATATATGCATGTATACAGATGTATGTCAGATAATTGAGTTTTCAGAAACTCAAAATTCATACTCATCATCATCATCATCTTTCGGCTGTTCCTGTTATGGGTCGCCACAGTGGATCATCTGTTTCCATTTCTTCCTGTCCTCTGCATCTTGCTCTGTCATACCAACCACCTGCATGTCCTCTCTTACCACATCCATAAACCTTATCTTAGGCCTCCCTCTTTTCCTGTTACCTGGTAGCTTCATGCTTAGCATCTTTTTCCCAATATACTCAGCATCCCTCCTCATCACATGTCCAAACCAACGTAATCTTGCCTCTCTGGCTTTGTCTCCAAACCTTCCAACCTGGGCTGATTCTCTAATATACTTATTCCTAATCCTGTCCACCCTCGTCACACCCAGTGCAAATCTTAACATCTTTAACTCTGCCACATCCAGCTCTAACTCCTGCCTTTTTGTCAGTGCCACTGTCTCCAACCCATATAACATAGCTGGTCTCACTACCCTCTTGTAGACCTTCCCTTTCACTCTTACTGGTACTCGTCTGTCACAAATCACTCCTGACATTCTTCTCCACCCACTGCATCTTGCCTGTACTCTCTTCTTCACCTCTCTTCCACACTCACCATTATTCTGAACTGTTGATCCCAAGTACTTAAACTCATTCACCTTCGCCACCTCTACTCCCTGCATCCTCACCATTCCTCAATCCTCCCTCTCATTTACACACATATATTCTGTTTTAGCCCTGCTGACCTTCATTCCTCTCCTCTCTAAAGCATATCTCCACCTCTCCAGGGTCTCCTCCACCTGTTCCCTACTCTCAGTACAGATCACAATGTCATCTGCAAACATCATAGTCCACGGGGCCTCCTGTCTGATCTCATCTGTCAACCTGTCCATCACCATTGCAAATAAGAAAGGGATCAGAGCTGGTCCTTGATGTAATCCCACCTCCACCTGAAACGCATCCGTCACTCCCATCGCAGACCTCATCGCTGTCACACTACCCTCGTACATATCCTGTACCACTCTTACATACTTCTCTGACACTCCTGACTTCCTCATATAATAGCACAACTCCTCTATAGGCACCCTGTCATATGCTTTATCTAAAGTCTACAAAAACACAATGCAACTCCTTCTGAACTTCCTGTACTTTTCCGTCAACACTCTCAGAGCAAACATCGCATCTGTAGTGCTCTTTCCTGCATGAAACCATACTGTTGATCACTAATCATCACGTCCCTTCTTAACCTAGCTTTCACTACTCTTTCCCATAACTTCATACTGTGACTGATCAATTTAATCCTTCTGTAGTTACTACAGCTCTGCACATCACCCTTATTCTTAAAAATCGGTACCAAAACACTTTTTCTCCATTCCTCAGGCATCCTCTCACTATCCAAAATTTCATTAAACAATCTGGTTAAAAACTCCACTGCCATTTCACCTAAACACCTCCATGCTTCTACAGGTATGTCATCTGGACCAACAGCCTTTCCATTCTTCATCCTTTTCATAGCTATCCTTACTTCCTCCTTGCTAATTCATTGCACTTCATGATTCACTATCCCCACATCATCAAATCTTCTCTCCCTCTCATTCTCTTCATTAATCAATCCCTCAAAGTACTCTTTCCATCTGCTCAACACACTCTCCTAGCTTGTAAGTATGTTTCCCTGATTATCCTTTATCACCTTTATCTGCTGCACATCTTTCCTAGCTCAGTCCCTCTGTCTAGCCAATCGGTACAGGTCCTTTTCTCCCTCCTTAGTGTCCAACCTTTCATACAACTCTTCATATGCCTTATCCTTAGCCTTCCCCACCTCTCTCTTTGCCATGCACCTTATCTCCTTATACCCCTGTCTACTTTCTTCATCTCTCTGACAATCCCACTTCTTCTTTGCCATCCTCTTTCTCTGTATACTATCCTGTACTTCCTCATTCCAACATCGTTTCTCCTTGTCATCCTTCCTCTATCTAGATGTCATACCAAGCACCTTTCTAGCCATCTCCCTTACTAGCTCTGCTGTAGTTACCCAGCTATTTGGTAACTCTTCACTGCCACCCAGTGCCTGTCTTAACTCTTCCCTGAACTCCACCTCACAATTATCCTTTTTCAATTTCCACCATTTGATCCTTGGTGCTGCCCTCACACTCCTCCTCCTCATCTTGATCACCAATGTCATCTTACAAACCACCATCCTATGCTGCCTAACTACACTTTCCTCAAAATTCATATTGACAAGACTATCCCCCGGATTCACAAATCCTCCGTGTAAGACTAAATAAGTCTTACTCAGAGGCTGCAGTTGAACGGTATGACATCAGCATGCCATGAATATTCATGAGAGCATGCTGACTCAACCGCAAGTCTAACACAGACCATGTAGGAAAGCAGGGGGCATGTCCGACTGCCGAGCAGTCTAAATGTCCATGCCCCTGCAAGGGTTTGAAAAGAAAAATGTAAACACAGAAGAGCGAGTCCCCTCAAATGTCCATGCACCCAACACCACACTCCCTGACATTATAAACCCCCATCACAGTTATTAAAAGTAAAACATTAAAATTTTATTTTTTTTATATTCCCGAAATAGCTGCCCGTGTTTGCGCGTGTGCCCATTGCTTAGCTGTAGTTAGCAATCCTGTCATGGAAGAGCATAAGAAGGAATGTTTATGAAAATTATGCCAAATAGCAAAAGCGTAATGGTAGAGCGTTTGCACAAAGAGGAGGCATTCACTCTTCGAGTCCCACCACTCCCCTTCCTATTTATGTTTTAAATCAGTTATATGAAATAATACCCGACATATTTGATAACAATTTTACTAAAAAGCAGTGAAATGGCCTATGTATCAGTGAACAAAATATATATTTATAAAGGATCCTGATATACAATTTCCCGCAGTTAAGCAGCACTTTACACAACGCAATATAGGTGCCCATAGTTCAGCAGCACTCTACCCAGTGCAATGTAGTTGCCCATAGCTAAATAGCGCTTTACCCAGTGCAATGTAGTTGCCCATAGCTAAATAATGCTTTACCCAGTGCAATCGGTTTGGCGGACATGCGCGCTGCGCCAACCAGCGCACCATAGGGCAACGTGGAGCAACGTAGAGCAAAGCTGCTTAAACACAGCCACACCCCCTAGCCTGTCTGGACAGTATTAAAATAAAATGAATGATAAGGTTCGAACCCAGGACTCTGTGCACCATAATCAAAGTACTGAACCACTAAGCCAGGACAGCTTAGGATAAACACCCACTGTTAACATACATATAGTCATAAATGGTAGATTAACCATTACTAAGCAGGTCAGCAGTCAGCCGAGAATTTTCAAAAACGGCCAATCACAACAAAGTGCGGGTAATGCAGCATATTTACACCCCATAGGTGGGAATACTCACCATAAATGATTGTAGCTCACATCTGCAGTTAGAATGGCTGGTGCTGGAGAGGGTACACACTTCCGAGCGCAACATTAGGGCATCGAGGAGTTGAAATACATGGTTTGGCTCCTTGTCCACCGTCATGAGTCAAGACTCCTGCAGGGCCAGTTCCAAGGGACGGAGTACAAGGCAGAGGCATGGAACCAGCTAGCTCATGACCTCACCAGTGTCAAAGGTGTTCTTCGGACTGGTGAGCAGGTCCGTCACCACCATGCAGACCTGAAGAGATGGAAGCGGGACCGACTGAACCAATGGATACAGGAGGCCTGTGGGATGCAAGATGCCCCACAACTGAGTAGGTAGCCATGGAATGCAGTATGTAAGAAATGATAATTGATTCTGTATAATGGGTAGGTATGTCTCAATATCCCTTCATTTACTTCACAGCTGCAGGTGACCGTGCTGCGAATCAGCAAGCCTATGCAGATAGGCTGCTAAGGCTGCACCACCAGGCAGGTTAGTGATTAATCTGCATGTATTATTATATAAAATAGGGGAGAGAGTATGAAAGAAAGTGTTGTAGTCCAATAATACAGCCATAAAATGCCCTGAATAAGTCCTCTGCATGTACTGTTATATGAAATAAGTCAAAGAGCCAGAAAAAGAGCATAGTAACCCATTAAGAAAGGTAAAATATGTCCGGAATAATATCACTGCAGGTACTGTCATATAAAATAAGTGAGCGAGCCTGAAAAATAGTGTTCTAACCTATTAATAAAGGTATAATATGTTTTGAATGTCTTCCATATGCACTGTAATATCAAATAAAGGAGAGAGCCTGTGGAAAAGTGTGTAATGTAATTAATAAAGGTATAAAACCTGGAGTGTGTCTGTGTCACTTACTGTGAAATGTTGTTTTACCCTTGCATTATACAAATAGTACTGTTTTAATAAGTGCTGGCAACACACAGTTGGGCAGTCCCATCTAAAGTGGGTGATGGAAGTGCTAGTAGCTGTGAAGCATATATACAGTCCTCAACAGTCAGTTACTGGCTGGCATGCATAAGTAAATTTGGCACACGAGTAGCTTGTTAATGTGTTCCCCAGAAATGTGAGTGTGCTACAAGAAATGCAGGGTTCTGTACAAATTAAACTGAAAATGGCATGTGAACACATCCAGATATGTAGATAAAGAAATATAAATACAATCAATAAATATGTAGCAGTAACATCTGCATCGTGGACAGTTAGTATGTCAGATATAGGTCAGGTATATAATGAACTAGTCAAACCCATTACACAACCTAACGCATGTTGCCAAGTGTAATAATACATGTAGGGGATACACACCTGCAGTCAATAGGAATGTAGTGTAGACTAAAAGTACTTATAAGATGTTAATTGAGTTTCTTTCTACATCCTACTGTATGTGCATAAACAATCAATTCCACAACTCAGTGGGTATGTGTAATCTCAAAACATTTGTTGGGACATATGTCCTATTGTTCTATAAATATCTGCATTCACTTTGATGCATGTGCACTTTTCAAACACCACAATCATGGTAGCCTGTTGCCACCAATCATCCCTACATGCTGTTGGAATGTCCACTGTTGTTCAATTTATGCATGTGTTATACTTGCTGTTCAACTGTTGGAACCTTGGTATGTTGGGTTAATGGGAATATTACCGCATGCTGTTTCAACTAATTTGGAATGCTGTTGTTTATGTTGTAATTAAACACACCTAATCACAGAACGTATGGGAAGGCCGGTCCCAGCGAACCCACATGTCCCTCCTCAGCCAGCGAGTGCACCTGGCACCAGCAGATCCGGTGCACAGCCCTGGCTCCCCTCCTCCATTGGTCCTGTGCCACCTTTGGGTGGAAGCGCTGCAGGGGATGGAGATCGCCCCCCCCCCCGTGCAAGAGTGTGCAGAGAAGGGCCACCTGTCACCCTTCGAAGGTTCCGGGCTGTGGTGCATAGGGAGATCCAGCGTTCAGTCACTGATCCCCTACGCCAGCTCGAGGCGAGAGTGGCGCATCTCATGGGTGAGCCTACCAGTCCTACGCAGCCCTCAGCACAGCCACCCTCGGTGCTGTGAAGGTGCAGTGGTGACTGCCCATGGGTGGGAATCTCAGTTCCACTGTTACCATCTGTGGGCTCATGGGCTTGCGATTTCCAAACACCCGTCCCGGTCAATTGTGTTCACTCACCCCATGTGTTAAACACCACCCCTGTATGCATCTTGTTTGTCTTGTCTGTTCTCCTCCCCTACCTACCTCCCCAAATATACCTACTTCCTCTACCTCACATTCCACTCTCACCTGAAAAAAAAAAAAAAAAAAAAAGGGCAATCTGTACCCACAAAAAAATTACGCCCCATACATAGCTGCCCATTTCGCACACATGTCGGCTGGACATGTAAACTGATAATTATAATTGGCAGTGCAACATACTTTGTTGTCCTCACCCCTCTCCCAGGGGTGGAATGTTTCAAATATCACTCCAAATTTATTGCATATGCACAGCTGTTGCTGGTAAAGAAATGGGCAGCTATGGACCTTCCCTACACCCGTCCTGCACATCCCCAGCTTGTTTCCCTTCTGTTTTTCCCTCTTTGCGCCCCTTTTTTCACCACTTTCCTATCTCCCCATTTTCTTTTCTTTCAAAGAAATTAGCGTGGGGGTTAGTGGGAGTAAGCACTTTTAAGCAGTAGTAAGTGGGTTTAGGCGAGTGTGCACATGTGAGTGCTTCGCTAAGCATCGCTAAGCGTAGCGCAAACCCGCTCAAACCCGCTTACAACTGCTTAAAAGTGCCTTAGTCACTCTATGTCAGGGCCCTTGTTCTGCTCAGCAGCAAAATAAAATACCTCTGCCAGTCTCAAACCCCAGACCATTGACAGAATCGACTGCATGAATTACCACTAAGCCACAGCAGATATGCAATAAGCTGGTGCTCAAATAAATATATCATGCATTTCAATGACTGAATGTAAAAGATAAATAGGAAGGCCACAACACAAAGCTTGTTTTGTGGATCTTTACCAGCAATTGTTGTGAAATGCATTACATGAGTGTGATTTGAGAAGCAGCCATTCTAGCAGAAAATAAACTTACAGAGGAACTTTACAACCCCCACACAGTATCATAGCAGGAAAAACAGTGGCAAATCTGATTAGGGCAGAGGCCATACTACCCAATTGTGACTACTTAACAGGGATGTCCCTGACTGTGAAACATATTGAAGCTGTGTCCCTCTGAATCCCTCTGAAAAGTACTGACGTCAGTCAGAAAGGTGGGGTATTACACAATGAATACTGACAATAACAGTAGACACTGCTTGTACTTCAGAAAAGGAGTACGTATCCATATGCACTTCTTCACACAAGTCTAGACTTTTACTGTCTCTATGCTGTGTAAGGTGTACTTCACATTTAACTACCTATCCCTGACTCCATGCAAAGATGTATCTGAGTGTTTTATAGGCCTGGCAGAGGCACAAACACACAGGCATAGCAGCTATCCTGCTGTTACACACACTGCAAATAGCTGTGGTAGGACTTCCACAAGCATACCCTTATGTAGGAATACAACACAGAAATACTAAAGGATGTAGCCATGTACTGGTAGCAAGCAAAAAAAGAGAACCAAGGAGAAAAAGTACTGCCACTTCTTTTATTACGTTTCCACACACCAAAACCGTTATACCAAAAACGTTATGAACGCCTTCAAATACAATTGCGTTTTCATCCCAATAAGCATGAACTTCATCAGATAAACACCATTTCATTTCATTTGTCTTTTATACAACTTCCCAAACTAAAACCCAATAAAAACCTTTTATTTCAAATTCAGTAAGCAAATCAAGTTCCACCTAGTTCATTAATAATTAATGATAAAACAATATATTTTTTGTTTAAAATCAACAACTCATTAAATCATTCATTCATTTTAATATCTTATAATTTCATTTAAAATGTTTTTTTTAAAAAACAATATATAATATAATATATAATATGTATACTTTAAAATTTTTTTATTATTATATTTCAATGATGCATTCTAAACAATGAAATAAAAATATCCCAAAATTTCATAGCAACAGTGCCACCTTCTGTTTTTATTTAATATTGCACTTATTGTGTTTTTTCCTTTTACATTCTAGTTGCTCTTAATTTTAATAGGGGTAAAATGGATATATATTCATTTAATCCAGGGGCTTTGTTCGCTTCTAGGGTTAACTGCCACCACAATTCCCTGTAACCTACTATTTCCTCCCAGGGGCCTCCTCTAATATCACATTTAACCTGATCCAGGACAAAGAAACAAAATTTATATCCCTCACATATCTTGGAATGTCTAAACAATGCATTAGTCTCTTTCCCCTTTTTTATGTCGTAAATGTGTTCATATATTCTTTTCTTAAGAGTTCTCTCTGTCTTGCCCACATAAAAGGAGAAACATTTTTCACAAATGGCAAAATATACCAGGCCCCTGGAGTCACAGTTGAAATATCCCTTACTAGTTAGCCAACATCCCCTGCTCTCCAAATACATTTTTTCCGTATTCATTATGAATTCACATTGTCTACATTTCCCACACCTAAAAGTCCCTATTTTTTCCTTACTATCCCTTTCACCTTTTCTGTACAAATTATTTTTTGTCTCTAGTATACCTTTAACACTAATGGAATTCTTAAAAACAACCTTAGGTATCCTTTGAGGGAGTCCATCCAAATCTGTGAGGGAGCCAAATTTCTCCCATTCCTTTTGAAATATTGCCTTAATATTTCTATTCAATGCATTGTATTCTAATATGAGGGCTTGCTGGAAGTCTTCCCCTAAATCTACCCTTTTCTCATTACTAATATTTATTCCTTCTTTTTCTCCTAGGATGGGCCTATATTTCTCTATTCTCCCTCTTTCCACTTCCATTCTTAAGTTTCTAATGAATGTACTGGTAGCAACTGACTGTAACAATGCCATTGTACTAGTGATGAAAACACCTGTGGGTTGCAGAGACAAAGAATAACAGTGTAACATTTGACTACCATCTGGATAGGTTCACAGTTGGGAACTATGCAGACAGACCACCTGCCTAGATAAACCAACAGGTACACACCAATCCTTAAAGTCCAGTAAGATAATATTCACACAATAATACATAATGATCTCTGCATGTCAACAACCCTCCCACAATGTAAATACACATGTGTTTAGGGTCTACCAAGGATGTAGGTAGGCATACACAGTACTGGAATTGTCCAGTTGTCCTGTGAACCATGTGCTAATGTCAACAATAAAACCACAAACCCTGCAGAAGTGCCTACATTAATATGCACAGTATAACAGTTCACAAACAGTCCATGTGCCAAAAGAATACTTCTCAATAACTACGTTTGTATGGCAGTTACTTATATGAGTGGAAAAGAAACTACACGGTCACAGAAATGTTGTGTAAGCATTTGTAGGGGTGAGTTAAACTTTACACTGATGGCTCTGTACTGCAAGTGGCAACAGTCATGCCTGAGTACAACATGTGCATCACTGTCTACACCTCTAGCTTCAGATATGAGAAGTATACCAACCTTCTGACTTACACAACAGTGTCCACAGCAAACAAGTATGGGCCCCACTCTGGAAATCTAAAAGGGCTATGCCTACATACCTTACCAATTTATAGCACTGGGTTGCTATGACAGTGAGTACTGCAATTACCACACAGCAGGCTGTATGCATTTACCAAATGCTGGGCACCAGTTGGTGCAGAGGGCATCACATGCACATGCCCAGATAACTATAAAAGCAGATTGTACTTGCTATCCCCACATGCAATCATTACATTGCACGTGTCAGCAACTACTGACAAACTCTATTACTGAATACAGAAGCCTTACTTCAGTAAATATTATATTTACTTCCTGAAAAACTAAATATATTAATTAAGAAAAAAAAAAACTTAATTAATAACCAATAACAACTAATAAGTAAAAAACTTTACTTAAAAAAAAAAAAAAAACCTTGAAAAGCATACACAGACGGACCTGACAGTAAGTAACAGGTATGTAACAGAGTTGTAGTTACCAGCAAGTAGTAGATGATTATGAATAGTACTGTACATACTCAGAAACATGCATAAGTGGCAGCAGTAGGTATGTATGCAGGGATGCCATGCACAACTACTGCCATGGACAAATTAGTGTGTAGCTGTGTGCAGTGGGACATAACTGTGACATATGTATCTCAGCATTATATGTCAAACATCTGAACATGTTATCTATGGTCTGTACAGTACTGCATATAATGGCAGTTTGGGGGAGTAGTGCAAACACCTGTATAAACTAGGATGTGACAGAGTAAGACATGCATGATAGTAACATAATTTGTAGCTCAGCATTGGCAACTGCTGTACCAGGCTAGTATAGTAGTGTTATCATTTGCAGCTATATATACTCCCTGTACTATTACTGTACGCACACATGTGACAACCGTCCATGTTATATCAAGGCCCAACAGGTCATCTGTGAGGTGTACAGACTTACAACAGTGTGGACCCTGTGTGTGTATGGCACGCACATATGGAGAGATATGTATGTGTCTGATAAATTAGCATCTGAACATGTGCATAGAGCAAGGGATATACTGCAACTTTTTGTGAAGGGTGGACAGTTATATGTTGTTGCAGGTTGTTATGTGCATTTTTATATGTAGGTGGTAGTGTTTGGCAAACAAGACAGCATACTGTGCTGGCATATGACATGTGGCGTTTAAACACCGTGGGTATGATTCCTCAGGTTGCAGTCTTCCAGATAGGGGGTCCTACTAAATGTACATGGGCTGAGACTACCTTCCATGCATTCTGCACAAGACTGTGCAATATCATTACATAACTGCATCCCTCTCAACCTTTGCATAATTGGTATTCCCACCATGAAAGGTGGACTGTATATGTGCCTATATGTATATCTATATGTACACCAATGGATGTTCATATGTACACCCAAGCTCAATGTTGTAAATGTATTGCCATCCCTCATGTTAATAACCCTGTACCCATGACCTACCACATAGGTGGTAGTCTACTCAACACCAAACGTGTGATGAGAGACTATGGGATAAAGGTGGACTGTAGTGTCCCTATTGATAATCACAGTGCCACACTAGTCATGTAAACTGAGTAAGGTCCACATGTCAACAGAAAAGGTGTGTCATCCATGGAATAAGAGGTCAGTGTTCCACTGTACTCATCAGTCATAACACCCATCATAGAGTACATTGGCCCTGTCGGTATGTACCTCAGAAGACATCCACAGCAACAGTAGATGGCAGACACATACCTCACAAAGAGTATTACCAGACTTAAACAGATGCCCTATGCAGACTGTCCTACAAAACCACAGCTACACTGTGTCACATACTGCCTACCCAGAGGCAACCTCTGCATAACATACAAAGCTATGCCAAACCCACAGGTGTTGGACATGCTCCATATATACTGATTGCACTCCATACAAGCTACACACTGTACTGATCTAAACCCTGTAACGTGAAAAAGCAGAACATGCTGGAGTGGTACATTATCATCTCAGACACATACCATACTCTGGAACTAACCACCTATCAATAGCAAATGAAGGTCCTTATTAGCAGTTGTCATAAATAATCATGATGAGTGGGCATGAGATAGGAAACACAACCCAGGAGTCACCACTGTGGCTCTGCATGACAGGGGCACATGAACCTACATTACATGGGTGTGGAGGGGCAGGGTACCATATGGCTATGCTTCTATAGGTCCTATGGATAATAGCCTTTTATCTACCTAGGACCAGATACACACATGCATTACTTGCTATGTGAGGTTGACTGGGTGTGATGGTGAATGTGTAGGTGAATGTGTCAAAGTTGTATATATGTGTGATAGCCTAGTGTGAAACCGTGTATATCATGGTATGTAGTGTTATAGCTCAAATGCCAGCAAAGGATACGTATGCTATTGCTAGGCAGGAAAAGCAGTAAGGCGTATGGTGTGACGTAGTCCAACGGTGTTGACCGGAGTGTGCCATTGTAGGCTTAAGCAGTACATGTATGCTTATTGATTGGTAACACTAGTGAATACAAATCCTGTATGAACAGTAGTACTACCTGATGCTGTAGGCCTAAACAGCACAGTATGGTTTACATCCACATTGCTTGGACACACTGTTTTGTTTGTTACCTGTAGTCCTCACACATTACAAACCTCAGGCATGAGGTTTTGTAGGTGCTGACACACAGTACTGCATGTAATACAGGTAAAACTGATCTGGGTTGCCATACCTATGTGTCCTGTAGGTATGTCTGATGTGTGTGCGGGTATGCCTGTAACATGGCCTTGGTGGTATGTGTGTCACAATATATATGTGCAAATCTAGTAACATGTGTAGTGTATTACAGCAGTATGCCACCTATAGTGATGAATGTACACATTTGTTGCTGAGGGGTTTGCTATCAACAAGTAGTGTGGTGTACTGATAGTACTTAAACTGTACTTAACATTCATTTCAATGGATGACAAATGTCTGCATGCATTAGCTTCATACACACCCCCTGTGGCTAGGTGGTGCATTGTGTCACATAGAGTGTGCCAAGTACTGTTGTATAGTCTTAGATACTGGTTACACTTTGTTGCTGTGCAGAACATGTTTTGGAATATAGTATGTGCCAGGCACTGTCAGGCAGTTGTGGGCTGAGCAGTCCTATGTGGTATGACAGGTGTGTATCTACTGACAGCCAATAGGTTGCCATATATGGCATTTCATTGATGTCTGTACTTCAGCATGTTAAGTGTGCCACATGACATGCTCACAATGACTGTTTTATTGCCTTACAGGAATATGTCTCACAACAGGAAGCCTGCCTATTCCCCTGAGGAGGAGGAGGTCATCTATGATGCCCTGGTACAGCATTACAACTTGCTGTTTTCCAGATCTAGCCAGGACCAACATGGACACACTGCAGTGTGGCAGGATGTTGTCCATCGGGTGAATGATGTAGGCATGCATAACCAGACGTATGAGCAGATACGCCGTCACTGCAGGGATTTAATCAGACATGTCCGGCAGCATGCCTCAGATGTCCACAGACAACAGCTTGCTACAGGTGGTGGTGCATCAACACATACCCCCCCACCAGAGTGGAAGAGCTGCTCCTCAGCATGGTGGCTCCTGGACAAGCTGTACAACAGACATGCGTCATCATGGAGGCCGGAGTCACCCAGCACGTAGATACAGAGCGTGCAGGTAACATGGCATATCTATAGACTACGGTTAAATCAATTGTTAGAACATGCATTTACCAGCTGTGCACTGTGTATTCAGAAGATGTGGAGCCTGGTGTCATGCAATACTGATAATTTGGAACATAATTCGTATGCCTGTGACTGTCACCTCTTGTACTACTGTGGAATTGCAAACACACAGCAGCAATACCATAGTTGTTGACACTGACAAACTGTCTCATATCCTTGTAGATCCCTCTGGTGTGATAGCAGGACAGCACACCCATGCTGGTGAGTGTTCTACATTTAATATAGCATATAACATGTGCATGTCATAGGAGACCTGTAGGCCATATACACATGTAAAACACCTACACATAATGCATGCTCTGCATGTTCTCTGCGGGACTATGCACATCCCAGTAACATGAGTATCTGCCTCAAACACATGCAATACACAGAGCATCCCAACCAATTGTGGTACACTGTAGTGGACATTGTAAAGGCAGAGTCAATACATATGCACACAACATACACCACTTTGTCATATGTAGTTAGTGGTAATTTGATACACATGGCGTATGTAGACACCTGCTGTAAGGTCATACTCCAGTATCCCAAATGTCAACAACACAGCACACATACTATACCTGGGGGTAGAGGACTATCATGGGGCGGTCTGTAATGCTTCAACACACAACACATTCATGTGAGGCAATGCTCCCTATTGAACACCTTACATACCCATGTAACAACTGGCAGTGAAATGGTTAATGTAGCCAAAGTGGTGCAGGTCAGGTACAGCAAGATAGTTGCCAGTGTGACATACATTAGTGGCCTTGGTTGACCACATGATGCTGCTTGATGATGGCTCATGGCACTACACTACATCCAGTTACAGTAACTACAGTACTACACATAGCATTCATTGCTATACACCTGACAATCGAGTGCATCCGGCCATGGTATGTATACCTATGAGTGATTGTGCACAGGAAATTGGAAAGCATTCCAGACTTGCACAGCAATGTTGTGTCCATGTACATGTTGTGTTCCAGTGTGAGGCCATTCACTGCACAAGACACATGCATCAAAGACATGTATACTGTTAGCAACAAGGACTCTCCACACTTGCACTGCATGCTGTTGAGCAACACATATCCTGCATGCTGACACGTGTGATAGGACTCTTTGGCTTGTGATACTGTACTGCACCATCAACCACTAATGGATATGTTCCATATTGCTGTTGGTGTGTGTGTGTGTGTGTGTGTGTGTGTGTGTGTGTGTGTGTGTGTGTGTGTGTGTGTGTGTGTCTCAACTTGACTGAGTAGTGTATGTGTGCATGTGTGCATGTGTTCATGTGTTCATGTGTGCATGTGTGCATGTGTTCAAGTGTTCATGTGTGCATATGTGCATGTGTGTATGCGTTCATGTGTGAATGTGTTAATGTGTGCATTTGTGCATGTGTTCATGTGTGCATGTGTGCATGTGTTAATGTGTGCATGTGTGCATGTGTGCATGTGTCCATGTGTTCATGTGTGCATGTGTACATGTGTTCATATGTGCATGTGTGCATGTGTTCATGTGTGCATGTGTGCATGTGTGCACGTGTTCATGTGTGCTAACATCATGTACAGATTTTAAAGTGTGTTTCCTGTCTTCCTCTCACAGGTGCTGAGGTTGGGTTGGCTGAATGTGAATGCAGCATGGAACCTGAAGTCACTGCCACAAATAGTGGAGATGATGAGACATGTATTGTGGCACATGCAGGTTTGACAGGGTCTGTCGTTGGTCCACCAATCAACAGTGCACAGCTTTCCACCCCATCTATGCGCACACTCATACTGCCAATACATCCCTCATCACCAATGGCCTTAGCCGAGGGAAAGCATACAGTTGGCATTGACCAGGATGATGTGGTATCTATGGCACTTGCATCCCCTCACAGCAGCCATTCCCGGATTACTGGTATGGTACCACATAGGCGGATGTCCAGGGGTTCTCGTGGGAGCACCACTGGTCGTAATGCCCCTGGCAGACATTCCCCCACAGGTCTTACAACCTCAAGTATGTTTCGGGCTGTAATGCAGGCACAGGCATGTATGGAACGGTACACCAGACAGGGACTAAGGGTGCAGAGGGCCTATTACACCGCTATCAATGACAGCATCCGTGACCTTGCCGGTGCCATCCAGAATTACACCGAGGTCATTGACAGACATTGGAGGGAGATATTTGATGCCCTCCACAATGTGTTTTCCATGAGCCAGGACTGTGCAGGATGGTTGAGACATCGATGCAGACATATGCCAGCAACATCAACGGCTGGCAGTCGTCGCAGATGGTCCACAGATCACAGCCGCTCCCGTAGTGGCAGTACCAGCCCCAGCAATGCTGGGGCTGCCTGTCGATGGACCATCCTAGTAGACCACGTGCACATGGCTCTGGCCAGTCCCAGCAGGGACATGGGTCCACTCAACATACCTCTGCCTCTGATGATAGTACCCAGTCAGGGTTGGTACCCAATACTGTCCGTAGCACCCCTGCCAGGCACAGGTACCATGTCCGTGGCCAGAGACAATGATCTGTACAGCCTGGCAGGTACAGTCTGTGGCTGTCCCACAATCTCCCGTATATGTCAGCCACATGGTGGAGCTGTGTGGATGCAGACACACACACATTAACCAAACAACTAGGGCTCACACATACACATATACATTACATCAACATTGGCCCATGCTGTACTGTTGTCCCTCACACACACACACACACACACACACACACACACACACACACACACACACACACACATACATGTTGATTGGATGGGTCAATGTCAGGCACTGGCAAACCAACAACACACCCTGTGCATATGATGACACCTGTGCCACCTCCTGTCATCTGTAACATTGATGCAGGAACAGGATAACATGGTGCTGATGCACAGGGTGACATTATATCAGTGTAGCAATATTAGCATGTATAGTATAGCATTAACAGTAACAGGAAAATGTAGTGATATCCTTGTAGGTATATCTGAGCAGGCATGATGCATCAAAGCTATGACTGTGAATGTTGCATTGTTTACACCAGTGTTAAGTCTGAGTATGTATTATCTGCCCATGTGCCATGTGGCTGAAGTGTATAGTGCTGCCAGCATGTGTCAGTGCATGGACAGTACATGTGTGATGTGTGCAGTACAGATTAGCAGGTGTACATCTGTGAACATGGTGGGTGTGCACTGTCTGCATGTACGTGCATAGTCGACACATGGGACGTGTGACATACCCTGTATTACACATTGTTAACATCTCATAGTATCTCTCGATGGCCAGTATGCATTCTACTACAGATATGTTCTAACATAGGTGCAGTGTGTGTATGATATGGTTTGACACTATGCTGTGGGTGATACTGTTAATATCTGTCAATGTTTTGCATTCTGGTAGTATACACAACCTCAACAGCTTGACCATAACCAATCATTAGACGATGTCCTGACAACTGACACACAGATGTGGGGAACTCAGTAACAGTTGGATCCTTCCAGTACTATACTATAACAGTAACCAGTGGTATTGACCGCCACCTGTTCCTGGGACCACACCTGTTTGGTATATAGCCCTCTTAGGTACATGCAAACACACTAGGGATATGTCCATCCACATCTGTAAATGCATGCATTGGCCTACAATGCATTCTCTGGATGGGACACATATCCTACACAAGGGTATCATACAAACAGATACCTGTTGTCCGAC
This sequence comes from Protopterus annectens, assembly GCF_019279795.1. Taxonomy (NCBI): domain Eukaryota; kingdom Metazoa; phylum Chordata; order Ceratodontiformes; family Protopteridae; genus Protopterus; species Protopterus annectens. The sequence goes on along the minus strand of NC_056728.1, from coordinate 1,887,873,823 downwards.
ACATGCTGTATAGCTCTAAGCTAACTATATCATCCACATTTACTATACATACTATTCCGACAGTACCACATAGGTTGTAGCCCCCAACATGTATGTTGGGTAGCAATGTGTACATACAGCCAAGTGTTATGTCATCTGTCCCTTGGTATCCACATATCCAGAGGTATTGTGGAGTCCCTCGGTGTATCACATAAGACATTACAGGCCTGTATGCATATCCACAAGGCTGTTGTACACCTATAATGACTGTCCATTATTGCCAGACATTGTTGTGTATGAACATGTCTGACATATACCCCAGGCATGTACCCTCACTCACACTACTCTATAGTAACTGTCATCGGTGTGTGTGGCACAGATGACTTTGGCCACAGATCACTACAGTGGCCAGCCTTGTCACATACATACATATGTGACCTACGATCTGAGAAGCAGCAGCACAATCTGTCAAAGGAAACAAGTATATTCATGTAGTATGCAGGCTTCACACCTATGTACTAATTGAGGTCACATGTATATATATTTATTTGCCACACAGATACCTGATGTGTGTAATGCACATACTGTTTTAATTTTTATATGTCATACCATAGTAAAAGCAAAACCCACACCGCATTGACCAACAGTGTCACACACACACTCAGCAATCGCTGGATTCAAATTCCTACCTAACTATGTTATGATACTAGAGAGATACGCATTAACACAACATGCTATATGCTTTACTGGGTGCTTTGTTTTCTCCTGCTATATTTGTAGGATGCTGACATCAGCACACTTTCCAAAGAGGAATGTACCTCTTTTGATGTGTTTTCCCAGTCTCCAAAAAGAGCACTCCTCTCAAAAGTAATCACACCCCCCACCACATACATACAGTCAGCAATTGGAGGATTCAAACCCCTACCTAGACATGTTATGATTCTAGAGAAATAATCATTAACACAATGGGCTATAGCAATTACTGGGTGGCTGTTATTATCCTGCGATATTTGTAGGATGCTGACATCATCAGACTTTCCAAAGAGGATTGTACCTCTTTTAATGTGTTTTCCCAGTCTCCAAAAAGGGCACTCTTCTCAAAGGAAATGCACACACACACACCTCCCACACACACAGTCAGCAATTGCAAGCTTTGAACCCCTACCTAACTATGTTTTGATATTAGAAAGGTATGCATTAACACGACGGGCTATAGGCTTGACTGGGTGTTTTTTTTTTTCCTGCTATATTTGTAGGATGCTAACATCATCAGACATTCCAAAGAGGATTGTACCTCTTTAATGTGTTTTCCCAGTCTCCAGAAAGGGCAGTCCTTTCAAAGGAAACACACACATACACACACACCCCAACACAGTCAGCAATTGCAGGTTTCGAACCCCTACCTAACTATGTTATGATACTAGAAAAATACGCATTAACACAACGCACTATATGCTTTATTGGGTGGTTTCTTTTCTCCTGCTATATTTGTACGATGCTGACATCATCAGACTGGACATGGTAATGTGTGTACACTTGGTTTTATGCAATCCCAGGAATGAACCATGTGGGTCAGCAGGTGTTAACAGCTTGAACAGGACCCCACAATTCTTAGCTTGTGTGATCTATCTGTGAACAAATTGCCATTCCTTCATATGACACATATTTATACACAGATTGTTGATTTTGTGGATACAACATGTGTCTGGGATGTTGATAAAGGGCTATTCAAAGTCTATGTGGGACATGTGTAGCTCCGTTCAATGATGTATGTCCTGGGTGGCTGCCTGGCAAACAGTCTAGCATGTTTGGGAACCATGATCTGCCCATGAACATACCACAGTTGGTAGTGTTGTGCGTTTGTCAGCTTCCAATAGCTCTGTTTATGACTTCAATCATTATGGACTCCATGGCCTTGCAGATCAGATGTCATAGGCTTATTGGACTATACTTCCCATGGTGTGTTGTGCACCAACACTTGTGGGGAGTGCTATATGTTGCTGTAACACAATCAACGGTTTCAGATCCTGTAGAGAGGGTGAGGCTCAGCAGACTGTTCAGGTGCAGAGTCTGTTTGTTCTGTAGTTTACTCATGACACATATAGGGAAACAATGTAATCCAATTGCTGCCATGCTTTTGGCTTTGGGGGGAGCTGTTTACCCATTATACATGTGATATCTCCTGGTATGATGATAGGGCCTTTCATCAGTGGGAGGTGGTATGTATATATATGGGCCTGTCTGACAGGATGTCGGCATTGTCAGTCAGGTACAGCTGACCCTGACTCAGGACATATTTGAGTGTACATTGCTATTTATGACATAGCTGAAGGAGGTGTCATGTTTCAGTCTGGACTCCTTCACAGCTATTCTTTACAAAACACCGAAAAACCTGAGCACTAAACCCCTGTTATACTCTTTACACACTTAATACCCTACTGATCCTTTGTGATCAGTCAACAGAGTATGTCATCATAATATCCTGGCATGTCCAGGGGTCGGTTTCGTGTGTACTCTCCAGTCCAGCTGGTGAATATTGGAATTTTGACACAATGTCACAACTGCCTTATGTACACTGACAACCCTCTCCTCCTCCCAACAAGCTTAGATATATGTGAGAGATGCGACTATATAGACATACAGGAGGCTGAGCGCTCTCTCGACCCATGTCTGGCACAGTCTATCAGGTGGTGAAGGTAACCACACACACCACAAATCCATTCTCACATAGAACTATAGCGACAGCAATCAAACTACATTATCACACATACACATACTCGGAGGCTCTAAATAAATTCTGCCTAAGCAGCAGAGACTTCCAAAGCAGACACACAAACAACTGTTACCCCACTACAATACTCACATATCACATAGTTCACAAAGTCAGTGTGCCACACAGTCATTGCCCTTAGGGCTAAACAATACACCTAATACACTTGTAATAGGTGACACATTGTCAGACACACTAATGTCCCACTCACCAGGCCGAACAAGGGGATGGTCACTTTGAGCTGTCTGTTGGGTGCCAGGATCTGCCACATAACACATGCACTCAGGTCACTCCAAAGCAAGTACAGAAATGGCTCCATCATTGTCCATGCTGGTGCGAATAACCTCAGACGTTCCTCCCTGGACCACATGACATGATACATAGAGGCACTCCCTGATCATGTAGCCAAGGTCAGTATGACCCTGACCTTGTCTAGCATCTTACACTCACCAAGAATGATGTCACAGTATGCAGACAAAATGATTACTTTCAACAGTTGGCTAACATATTGGTGTCATTCAAAGGGGATCCAGTGTCTGTCAGCCTGGGGTGACATGCTCGACATGCCACGTAGCTTCACTATGAACAGCTTGCACCTGTCACCCATGGACTTTCGAATACTGGCTAAGGTTCTTACCACCCCCATAGTGCCTTTTTTAAGCGAGGCTCAAAAGACAAACCCACCTCCATAGACATTACAAGATAAATGAAACTAAGGGTAATACTGCTCAACACCAGATGTGTTACCCTTAAAATGCGCCCACTCAGGACTCTCCTCAGTATGGAGAATATCAATATCTGTGCAGTAACAGACACCTGGTTCAGGATCCCAAATGCCCACCAGCAGGACCAGGTTATACTTCATACCATGCTTTCTGACCACAAGACTCAGAACAGCCAACACAAATAGGGGGAGTATCCATATACTTCACAGATACACACCTCCAGGTTAGTAGCACTGCACGGAGCATCGCAGACTATACACGTGCAACTAACAGTGTGCAGAACTGCCTTTCAGTTCATAGCCTGCTACAGACCACCCTCCCAAACTCAGGAACCACACTCGGCTTTCCTAGGAACACTGGAAAATATGAAGGTCTTCCCAAACACCATTATATTGGGTTACTTCAAATACCCAAACATTGACTGGGGATACTACTGAAGCCACAACAATCTCGCCCAACAGTTGCTACTATATGTAAACTCAAATGCTATGGCACAACCGGTCACCACACCCACAAGAGGTGAAACCATATTTGACCTGATCATCACCAACATGAGGACTCTATGTTCCACACCAGAGTATAACCCTCATTGGTAAGGTCAGACCATACATTTATCTCACTGGACATCCATATCCTGTCCCCACACCCATCGTAGGTAATCTTGGTGAACTTCTCAAAAGCAAACGTCACACTTCTCCAAATCAAGGTGGTATCCTTCAAAGAACCTGGGACAGGGGTAAATATGGCTCAGACTGCTGAATCCATTACAAATGCATTCTATGGACACCTAGTGGACTGCATGGATTGTGCTATCCCAAATAACAACAAGACTCACTCCTCCAATGGCAGGGGACCAGTCTGGTGGACCCCGGCCATTAATAACCTATACAATGAAAGGAGGAGGCTACTACATGTTAGAGCACAATCCCAGACAGGGAAGGCATCTGTGATCTGTACTAGCAGAAAGCTATGATCACTCATGAATTCATCTAAGGCCCGCTTCTAACGGACAATTGCACCAGACACTTTGGACAATCACAAGGACTTCTTTAGTTATGTCAGGAACCTGGGTGGACACTCACTGATATGCTGTGAGTTACTGCATACTGACTAAACATACCCTGAACCCACAGACATTGTCAACATCCTGGCAAACAGGTTCAGTGCAGATGTCTCCCCCACATCCCCCCTAAGGAGCAACTGTCCATCCCAACAGAGTGTAACCTCCCTGACATCACAAATGAACAGGTGAGTGCTGCCCTCCCCAAAGCAGACAACACAGCATCAATGGGACCAGACGGTGTCCCGGCCTGTGTCGTACACAAGCTTCATGACGAACATAACCCTCACATTAAGTCACTGTTCAATATCAGAGTTACTACAGGATATGTACCCAAGGAATGGCATGCAGCAACAGTGGTCCCGCTCCACAGAGGTGGTACCACAAGGGACCCCAGACAATATCGCCCTATAAGCCTAAGTAGCCTGTTCTGCAAAGCTATGGAGCGTATTGTCATGGAACTCATACACATAGACATCGGGAACCTACAGACACTGGGTCCTACAAATTTCAGCTTTGTTGTGGGCAGATCTTGCCTCTTGAACCTGTTTGTATTCTTTAAACAGTTACCAGGTCCATAGACATAAGGAAGGTTGTCCACACAGCCTACGTGGACCTTGCAAAACCCTTCAACACAATACCCCACTCCATTATACATAGGCTCACCAGCGTTAATATCGACACATATCTCGCAAGATGGATTGCTAACTGGATCAAAGATAGCACCCACATGGTCAGTATTGCAGGTGCCATGTCTGACTATACACCAGTTACACGTGGCATCCCACAAGGCTCAGTCGTGGGACCTCTCTTGTTCAGTTTATATTTCTCTGACGTATGGGCTAACACAGGAGGAATATGGCTGACCATGTTCGCAGATGACTGCAAACTGAGTGCCATAATCAACTCTCCAGCTGGCACATGTATACTCAAACAGGGTCTCACAGAGATGGATGACTGGTGCCAGAGCCATGGCCTACAGCTAAATGCCATTAGATACATAGTCATCCCCTTTAAGAATAACAACATGCCCACACATTACCACATAGGTGGTAATCCATTACGTACGGTAGGAATTGTTAGGGGTTTGGGGACACGACTTGTTCGTACTCTCACCTTTGACAATCACATTGCCAAAGTGGTTAGATAGACCTTCTATATAGCCCACCTTATCCTATATGGTTTCACATCTAGCTCAACTGAGGTCATTGTACCCCTATACTCATCATGACCATGCTTGGTTACAACGCCCCATTTGGGATGTACCTTACCTGACACCCGCAGCAACTGTAATGGCCACAAAAGTTCCTCAACAAGCAGATCTAGGGACTCACACAGATGCCCTGCACAGTTTGGATTCAGTAACTCCAGCTCTACTCAGTCGCTTGCCGCCTACTCGGATGTGGTGTGCCTGTTGTTTAAGGAAATGTCCAACCCAGAATTAATGGACTTGCTCCACCTCATGATATCCAAATCCCTTGGAGCTACACACTCCAGTGACATAAACCTCAGCACAGATGTTAATAGGACATGCTGGGGGACAGATTCTTATCCCAGAGGCTCCACTCACTCCGGAATGTAATCCCGGTTTCGCATAGGCAGAGCCACCCACTGACCACCTACAGGAGACATCTTGACAAGTGGATGGGTGATCGTATGTTTACCCCTGGGATATCTTCTGTGTCCCTGCTAGACAGAGGCACAATAGACTGAACATAAATGGGCTATTTGTGTGACCTACTATTCACAGGCACAGTGTACTAATCTGACAGGGTTGCGAAAGCCAAACACACTCTGGCTAGGCTTGTACATGCCCTAGGGCAGATAGCCTAGTATCAACCTCTGAACCTATGATAATGTTTGGGATGCACAATGTTTATCGATGATACTGATTGCAGGTTTTTATCATCTTTGCTTTCCCACTTTCTATGAACAACTTAGGTATCTGCAGAACATATTTGATTATGACAGGGTTCCACTATATTATATATGTGTCGGTTGTCATATAACTGTGTGCACAGGGTGGATTGCTGAATAGTGAGAGGTTCCTGGGTTAACACATGCAACCGCCGGATATGTGTGGCCCACTGCTGTACTCAGACATGGCCTAAGTGTGTGAGCATGCCCAGTTCGGACTTTCAGTGTTTTGTTGCCTGACATTTGTCTCATTTATTCAAGTGTGTGAGCATGCCCAGTGTGACCTTTCAGTATGCTGCTGTCTGAGGTCCACTACATTTGTTGATGTGTGTGAAAATGACCAATATTAACATTTCTACTGTGTGTGTTGAAAGTCAGGTTCTATTCTTACTGCAGGACTCACCTTTGTGTCATAACTCAACAGGGTTTATGATGTGCTTGCAGGGTTTCCATGAGATACTTTGCATAGACTTATCAACATTTCTTCATACAGACTGACCACTGCAATACTGTCATAGTTTAGTGGTTCAGTACTATGACTATAGTGCACAATATCCTGGGTTCAAGGCCCATCACTGCATTATATTTTCATACTGAGCAGACCAGACTGCTTAAGGGCCAGTAGAGCAAATACGAGCATATTAGCTGTTGTTCAGCTATGCCCTACTTAGACCAAGCTTGTCCGACATTGTTCAATATTAACCAACATTGATGGACATTGCCAATATTACTCAACATTGACCACAGTTGTGCTAGTTGGTGTGTGTGATTTTGTTTACATATACTACATGGTGGTAAATGCTGTTTAGCACTGCTTTATATTGCTTAACACATGGCAATCATGCCTCAGGTGGTGCTGCAGGGCTGCCTATGTCGGATGCACATACTACACTCCCTATACGTGTTTGAAAACAGGTAGTGTCAAGTTAGGCATTCCTTTTACTATATGCGCGAGTCAGAGAGAGGTATCATTTCCAGAGTTCCTACTGAGCCAGTGTATGTGCTATGCGTTGCCTCTTTGCCAAGGCCAAAGCATACTGGGCATGCCTCCTTCTGCCTACTGGGGCAGGCTCAGGTTGATCCTCCTCCGAGTCACGCTCTGCTTGTGATGGCCTTGGCAATGGTGGGGGGCTGTTTGGCCCGGGCCTATGCTGGTCCTGCTGCAGCTGTTTTCACAGGATCGTATTATGTAGCATAGTACATACCATGACAATTTGGGTACATGTAGTTGGTGAGTACTGCAAGGCTCCACCAGATGTGTCCAGGCACCGGAACCGTGACTTGGGCAGGCCAAACACATGCTTGATTACATTTTGTGTTTGTGCGTGTGCCTCATTATGGCGTTCCTGTTCAGGTGTGTGTGTGCATTTCTGATGGATGTCATCAGCCACGGCTCCAGTGCATAGCCAGCATCCCCCACTAGGTGACCATGTGGGATGTCCCCACTGGCAAATGTCTGGTACAGCTGCGTCAGATGCCAGATATGGGAATCATGGTAGCTTCCAGGGCAGCCAGCATACACATTCAGTATTATGCCCTGGGCATCACACATGACCTTGCAGTTGATGGAGGGGAAGCCCTTGCAGTTGTAGTAGACCCTACCCCGTTCACCGGGTGGTACTTCGATGCATATGTGCGTACATTCTGATGCATCCACTACCTCAGGGTATTCCGCTATTTGCTGGAAGAGACACATATTGCTGGCCAATACCTCACAGGAATTGGGGAAATATACATGATCACCGGCATGTGCTGACATGGCATCCAGGAACTGGTGCAGTACCCTGGATGCTGATGCCTGTGATATCCCCATCATATCACCAGTTGGTCTCCGGAAGGCACCTGTTGCTAATATTCTTAGGCCAACATATACCTTGGTTTCCACTGGGATGGGTTCTCCTCTGTTGGTTCTGTGTGTGAGGTGCGGCCTGCACAGCTCAACAATTTGCTGCAAGAGGTCTCTGTCCACTCTATAGCGCTCCACTATCTCCAGCTCATGTAGCCCCTGGTAGGTTACCCTGGGCCTGTACACTCTTCTCCATCTCCTCACTGTGGGTTGTCCAGCAGCATTTGCATTGTCACCACCGTCAGCATGTTGCATATGTCACGTTATAGCAGCAATGGCAGCCCCTAACATTTCTTTGTCTCAGTAAAGCTTTTTCAGTTTTCACTTCTATTAGCTTACGGCAGTGTTGCAGTGTCTCTTGAGAGAAACATAATGGACTGTTGTTTGCAGAGTTTTAAGTGCTGGGTTGGGCTGGGTTAGTGACTGCCTGTGTAATTGCCTGATTCTGATTGTTTTCACCTGCTAGCTCTGCTAGTACTCCCTGGTAACTTCCTACTATTTGTTGTGCTTCCTTTTTCCTTTCTGTTTCCTTGGGGGCAGCGCTGCGCACACAAGGGCATACACGTGCACAACAACTCACAAGTGCGCACACATGCTTACACGGACTAAAACTTGCTTATTCTTTTTAAAATGCACGCACACAGGCGCAAACGCGCTTACAAGTGTTTCAACAGCCTTATACATGCTTACTCTGGCTTAAACGCGCGCACACACGCTTACACGCGCGCACACAGTCTTACTCTGGTTTACAGGCACACACCCATGAGCATACACGCTCAGCAAGAAACTTTAGTGTTATCCACGGCATACACCTTTGATTGCTTGCCTTTACCTAGCCTACCTGTTGACACACCTCTTTCAATGATGTGTAAATGACAGCTGACACATGCCACTCTGCTCCAATGAGCTTCACTTCTTTCATACATACCCCCCTCGTGATGTCACATATCTTCTACTCTGTTACTCCTCTTATCCTACTCCTACACTCCACTGACTGTGCTCATTTGTTATGTAAACTTGCGATTCACTATCCTAACCCTCATCTGCATAGGATTGCCTACTAATGCTTGGTTACATCTCTTAGAGTGAGCTTCCCCCCTTAGCAACCTCTACTCGGTGGCCATGTTGTCTTCAGCCTGCTATTCCCTTGCATTATACATTCATATTAGCAATAAAATCCACATTTGTGGATCTTAATTATTGATTTTCTGGTTTTTAGGGTGCAGCAGGTTTGTGTGGTGCTGCGCTACGCTTAAACCTCGGCGATCGGGA